>NW_024382420.1:0-10168 GCF_016835505.1 Polypterus senegalus
GGCTTTTAAAAATGATCTAAAGAAAAGATGAGGTTTATTATAATCTAAAAACCCCGACCAATTACAAAGATACGTGCAAAGAAAATATTAATTGAAAGAGGGGGGAATCCAGGGTAGGCGCTTATTTTGTTTAACTTTTTGTATAGTGCATTCCTTGTTGGAGTTATAAAATTTTTTTTTTAGACATCAGAAAAGAAGTTGCTCCCCATTTTGTTGCGTCTGTAGCAGCAAAAAAAAAAAGCAATGAGTTATAACGGGCGTCACTGAAGTGGATCATGATTTGGGTGAATGTTAATAAAAAAGGGCCCGGAGGGTTTTGAAGGTTAAAGTTTGGGCTTTAATTTCCGAAAAAATTCCCAAAACTTTATGATGCTTGGTATTTTCCCCCGCCCATCACTAAATCAAGTATAAATTTAGTATTTTAAAATGTTGAGAGAGCTTTACAGTATTAAAAAATGTATTCTGTGTGGTGATCCGGCCTTTATGCTCCGTGGGAAAGAAAACCCATTTAAAAGAATAGTGATTCAAAAATCAATCAAACCATTTAAGTGCTGCTTTAATTACGATGGGATATGAAAATTTAGTAAATTGATTTTAAGATAAAGGTTACAATGTTCTCGGGGACAAAATATACCCCAGATTAATGAAAATGTTCAATTTAAGCACATTTTCTTTTCTTCTTCATTGTCCTTTTTTTTTTTAACAATTTGTATAACACCCAGACAGTGGGTCGACTTTGAATTCTCCCATCTTTTTTATTTTGGGTACTTTTAACTTTCAACTTGAATTTTCCCAGTGCCATTCCACCGCCCTTTTTGTTGCTCATGCCACTGCCTAAACCACCAAAAGACGTTTTTCCTCCCTCACTTCAATGAGTAGGACCCCCATTGGCATTTTAAAATCTCCTTGTTTAATGTGCATTTGGTTGATTTTAAAAAAATACTGAAGGGAAAGGGGGATATTTATATTGATTTTCATATTGAGATATGTAAAATTCTGGGAGGAGCGGGGGTGGGAAAAAGGCATGTGTTTAAATTTCCGTTTGTTGGTTTAAAAAAAGGGAAGTGTGGGGTTTGGCAAACAACATTTTTATTCATCGGGAATTTTGTGCTCGCATCTTCTTTTTTTTGTCCCCGCCATGATTTGGTTAATTCAACATTTTTCTATACATGAACCCCCTGGGTTGTTACTGCTGAAGCCTTTTAACTTAGTTTTCCCAAATTTGTCTGAGCAGAAGCATAGGAAATTTGGAAAAATTTTCATTGTATAATCAATCCCGCAGAGGATGTAAAATTCCTTAAAACTTTTATTATTAAAAATAGTACTATATAATGCATGCATTACTTTGATGGAAAAAAGGGAATAATAATTGTTCTTTATTCAAACATTCTTTTTATTTTATATCTGTTATATGGTGATGATTAAAAAAACTTTGTTTTTGGTCTATACGTGGTATTTGGGGTTTGGAATTTAAATTTTAATTTAAGCCTGGTTTGGAAATTAGGTTTGGGTTGCAAAATAGTCTAGAAGACAAATAACTAATTTTCATGCAATGAGTGAAACAAAAGAGAAACCTTCCATCGGGGGCACCCCTCTGGACCCAAAATTTTTTCCTTTTCCAGCAGAATCAATCAATAAATTAATCATATGCAAAAGGGTTAATGCCCATCAGGGGGGCAAATACCCCAACCTCTGGTGACCCCTGGCAGCCAAATGTTCAACACATCTTTTTAAATTGCTAAAACTTTTAATCATCAGATTGAACAAACATATAACATCTTTTATGTTTGCTGGTAATTTTTTTTTTATAAATCCCAAATGGTTTTCTAGAGGGGAAAAAATGCATCAATAAAAAAAAGTATTAATTTTATGCTTTTCTTTACGTTTGGTCGACTGATGTTACCCTAAGAAAAAAAATTAAAATTTATGCAGTACATGTCTCAAAACAAATTGGGTTTTTTCTAAAATCATACATTAAAAAATTTAATTCTTTTTTGGATCACAGAAAAAAAAAACCCAAAAAATTTTACTAAAAAATTTATTTAGATTTATAATATTCCTTTTTGGAAAAAAAGTAATAAAAAATTTGAACATTTAAAAATTCAAGCTACAATATTTGAAGTTTAATAGATTTAATTTGTCGGGACTTTTAAATGACAAAGTAACTTTGAAGCAGTTAGATGTTTATAAAATATACTTTCGAAGTTGAATAAGTATAAACCCAAGACACCAGTTTTTTGGGAAAAACTCGCCATCTGTGAAGTATGTTTTGGAAATGTTATTGTTTGGGGGACTTTGCTGACCAGGGGCCTGGGCAAATTCATCAAGTCAATTGTGTTTGCCTATATCAAATATACTTCAGTAGATTGTAGGCCTTCTATTAAAATTGAATTTGAACGAATGGACCCTTCAGTACAATAATGATCTGAGCACACTAGCAAAACCACTAAGGAATGGCTCCAAAAAAAAAGAAATTGATGGTTTTGGGTGGCCCAGGAAACCCTCTTTTAATCCCATTGAAAAGTTGTGGGAGTATTTGAACGGACAGTACCTGGAAAAAAACCCTAACATCTTACAACTGAAGGAATTTTGCAGGTGAAGTGGTCAAAAATTTTAAATGAGTTGATGTCTAAAACAGTTTAGAGTTATGCAAAATGCCTAAAAGTCATCCCCTTTAAAGGGAATATAAGTTCTGAAAAAAGGTGGCCCACTTTTCAGATCCCCAGTAGATGATTACATCTAAGATATTTCTATTAAATAAATAACAAAAGGTAAATTTTTCTTTTTTTTAAATACCATTTGCTAGGTACGGTTTTATGAAAATCCTGTTTTCATGTTCAAATATGTAGAAAAGTTAAAAATTTTCCCTGGGGTTCTTCTTTTTAAAAAACTGTACATATATTTGGTTAGGAAAATAAAGGACAATTGAAGACCCACCTGTCTTGTAAGACACTTTTTTAAAGTGGGCCAGTGATATTTTCATAAGTAGATTGGGGAAAAAATAAAAGAACAAATTTTTAAAAAAGAAAAGTGTGTGTTTTTGTTTTACTTGCAAATACTATTTTGTATATTGTATATACTTATATATACTGTTCTAAAAAATACATGGAAATAAAAATTTCAGGGTATGTACTGTACAACAATAAACTTTAAAACTAACAATATTAAACACAGCTTCAAAAAAATTCTGCAATGATTGGAGCCAATCAACTTGTATTTTTTGGGCTTTATTCAACCATTGTCTCAGCCCCAACTGACATAAAAAAATTTCAAAGTTTTTTTAAAAGGGTTTTGTTTGAAAAGCGGCCTGAAGTGTTTTAAATAGAATTTTTTTCTTTTAGCTGTGTAGAGGCTGGCCCCAAAAAAGGTTTGGGTTATTTTCGATTTCAGCCTCTCTTTACTTTTTCAGGTAATTATATGTTTTTATCCATATTTTGCACCTCAGTAACTCTTGATAAATTTACGTTTTCGTTTAAACCAGTTAAAAGCATCTAAATGTTATTCGATTTTGCATTTAAGTATCCTTCGGGGGAAAAACCGTACCAGTTTAGTAATCTTGGCGGAAATCCTTTAAAAATTTTTTTAAACCTTTAAAATCGTTTTTTAAAAGTCATTAAAAAAAGAATAAGTGGATTTTTCAAAGTAATTTTTTTCAGTTAAGATGATCTAATTAAATGTAATAGAACTAATGACCAATATAAATCTACACTAATAAAAGGCAAAGCTCTCACTGACTGACTCACTGACAGACTGACTCACTCATCATTAATTCTCCAACTTCCCGTGTAGGTGGAAGGCTGAAATTTGGCAGGCTCATTCCTTACACTTCCTTACAAAAGTTAGGCAGGTTTCTACGCGTACGGTCATAACTGGAACCAATTTTAATCCATATACTGTAATGTACTGTGTTCGATAGCGGGGAGGCGGAGTTGCGTCTCGCATCATCACGCCTCCCACATAATCACATGAATTGACTGTGACGCATAGTCGTAGAAAAAGGAAGAGCTCCAAAGAGCGCTGAGAAAAATGCATTACACAATTGAGAAGGAAGTGAAAGAATATGGAACAGTGCGCATACAAGCATATTTATAGTTGCAAAGTGCGGAAAGAAAGCATGGTGTAAACCTAAAGTTTAAATTAACTTCATAGACAGGCTGCCGCTAGCGTTTGTCATGCCCACAACTAATAGATCATTTGCAGATACAAGTTTAATGAGAGGCGGGGTATAAAGTAGAGTTTTGATCCTTTGTAACTAATTTAAAATTGCTGGTTAAGGACTGTGCTTATGCAAATTCCAAGAGATTGTGTTTGTGGAGGGACTGACAGTTAAGGCGGGTGGGGGAGTCACGTCAGCATCTCCCCTCCCATTCACTTCATTTCGCTCCGAGCTGAGCTCCGCACCTGACGCAGTCTTGCCATTCTTTTTCCTTAGTGTTTAGTCCTCTCTCCTTTACTGATTTATATAAAGGAGAGTTGAGATCGTCAGGGATAGGAATAATGTTTGGCTCAACCGGCAAAGTGCGGGTCTGAGCTAACATTAAATAAATCCGTGGACATCACAATCCGAGAGACTGTGTTTGTGGAGGATTGACAGGTTAAGGCGGGTGGGGTAGTCACGGCATCATCTCCCTCCCATTCACCTCATTTCATTCACTTCATTTCGCTCTAAGCAGAGCTCCGCACCTCACAGCTGGTCTTGCCGTTCTTTTCCTTAGTGTTTGGGATCCACAAGTTAATACACACGCTATCTATAGAGTTTCTCCACACTCTGAATGTATTCCTGGCATACCTGTTATACCCTCTGATCTCCCATTTCAATTCAAATCTCCAATTTCCAGTAAGTCTCTGCTTAGCGATGACAATAAGTCTCAGTGACAGACCCTACAAAAGGTTCCCACTGATTTGAGGCAAGGTTGCTTTTCTCCTGGACAACTATATGTTGCATTCTCAGAGTAAGCTCGCAGCTTGATCAGTATTACAACCAGAGTGCTGAACTGACAACGTGGTATACAAAGAGATACTTAACAAATAGTTATTGGTATATTTTCCTTCAGTTTAACAAGGTTCTTTTCTTCTTAATAAAAATTTAAAAGCAGTATTTCGCCGCTGCGAATCGCGGTGATTTTCCTATATACAGTGTATATATATATATATATATATATATATATATGTAGATATATATATGTGTATGAATGTATTGTGTATATATAGTGACTGTGTATATATATTGTAGAGCCAACCGGACACAGACAGGCGGACATGTTGTTCATCAAACCACCACACGTTTATTTACAAACTATTTACATTATTTAAAGTCCAAAAGTGCACAAATACCCCAACAATCACAGTCCTGCACAAATGCCTTCTTCTCGGCCGCCTCCACACCTCCTCTGTGCGTCCTTCTTCCACCCGACTCTAGCCCTGAATAATGGGGCGGCCCCGCACCCCGGTGGCCCCAGGTGTTCCCCTTTCCCCCCGCACCAGCGCGGGAAGTGCCGTTGTCCTCCGGGCTCTCCAGTGCCGCCCAATTTTTCCCCCAGCATTTCCTGGTGTGGCGGAAGTGCTGGGGGAACGGCCCCGGGATTGGGGCGACTCCTGGGGGTGACCACGGGCCCCAAGGGGGTTCCATGCCCCACCCCCGGGGGCCCCCGAGCAAAACCCGGAAGGCGGGCCCCCCCGGGGTCCAGGGAAATTTACCCCCCTTTCCGTCCCCCACAGCGCCCCCCCCGGGGCGTTCCCCCGGATCCCCGACAAAATATATATATATATATATATATGTGTGTGTATGTGTGTTTTACACTCACCTAAAGGATTATTAGGAACACCATACCAATACGTGTTTGACCCCCTCCTTCAGGAATTCCCTTTAAATTTTCTCGTGGCATTGATTCAACCAGGTGTTGAAAGCATTCTTAGAAATGTTGCCATATTGATAGGGATAGCATCTTGCAGTTGATGGAGATTTGTGGCATGTACATCCAGGGCACGGCTGGGGTTCCACCCATCCAAAGACGCCTATTGGCTTGAGATCTGGTGACTGGGGCCATTTTAGTACAGTGAACTCATTGTCGTTCAAGAAACCAATTTGAAATGATTCGAGCTTTGGGGACATGGTGCATTATCCTGCTGGAAGTAGCCATCAGAGGATGAGTACATGGTGGTCATGAAGGGATGGATGGTCAGAAACAATGCTCAGGTAGCCCGTGGTATTTAAATGATGCCTAACTGGCCTAAGGGGCCTAAAGTGTGCCAAGAAAACATCCCCACACCATTACACCACCACCACCAGCCTGCACAGTGGTAACAAGGCATGATGGATCCATGTTCTCATTCTGTTTACCCAAATTCTGACTCTACCATTTGAATGTCCAACAGAAATCGAGACTCATCAGACCAGGCAACATTTTCCAGTCTCAACTGTCCAATTTTGGTGAGCTTGTGCAAATTGTAGCCTCTTTTCCCATTTGTAGTGGAGATGAGTGGTCCCCGGGGGGGTCTTTTGCTGATGTTTGCCATCCCCTCCCAAAGGGTTGTGCGTGTTGTGGCTTCACAAATGCCTCGGTTGTAACGAGTGGTTATTTCAGTCAAAGTTGCTCATCTATCAGCTTGAATCAGTCGGCCCTTCTCCTTGACCTCTAGGGATCAACAAGGCATTTTACCTCACAGGACTGCCGCATACTGGATATTTTTCCCTTCCAAACCCTTCTTGTAAACCCTAGAAATGGTTGTGCGTGAAAATCCCAGTAACTGAGCAGATTGGAAATACTGACCGCCCGTTGGCACCAAAAAACCATGCCACACTCAAAAATTTCTTAAATCACCTTTCTTTCCCATTCTGATATTCAGTTTGGAGTTCAGGAGTTGTCTTGACCAGGACCACACCCTAAATGCATTGAAGCAACTGCCATGTGATTTTGATTAGATAAATTGCATTAATGAGAAATTGAACAGGTGTTCTAATAACCTTTAGGTGAGTGTATATGTATGTGTATGTATGTATGTGTATATATATGTTGATATGTTACAACTGTGTGCTAATTATTAGGCAAGTGAGTATTTTGACCATATCATCATTTTAATGTGTATATTCAACCCAAGCTGTGAATGTTATTGGTTTAAGCAGTCAGGTGATGTGTATTTGTGTAATGAGGGAGGGTGTGCCTAAGGAGATCAACACCCTATATCAAGGTGGCAAAATTTAAAGGCAGCTAGTTTCCTCAGGCAAAAGGGGCCCAAAAAAGAGATTTAACTGACTCTGAAAAGTAAAAAATTGTAAAAGTCTTCAGAGGATGCAGCACTTTGGAATTTGAGTATTGGTGTGTGATCACAGAACCATCAAACATTTTGTTGCAAATAGTAAACAGGTGCAAAAAACGTGTTAAGAACAAAAAGACGCAAATTAGCTGCCAAAGATTTGAGAAGATCAAACGGGGAAGCTCCCAAAGGAACCCATTATCCTCCAGTACTTCATATTCCAGAGCTGAAAACCTACCTGGGAAAACCAGAAGTACAAGGTGTTCAGTGCTCAAAGACAGGGCCAAGGTAAGGAGGGCGGGAAACCCCAACCACCACTGAACAAGAAACATAAGTTGAAACGTCAAAACTGGGCCAAAATATCTGAAGACAGATTTTTATCAAAGGTTTTATGGACCGGGTGAGATGAGAGTGACTCTTGATGGACCAGATGATGGACCTGGATCAGTAATGGCAAGAGCTCCACCAACGTGGAGGTGGGGTACTGGTAGGGGCTGGTATTTTTAAAGATGAGGGCTAGTTGGACCTTTTTCGTGAAGATGAACTCAAAATCAACTCCCAAACCTACTGCCAGTTTTTAAGACACTTTCTTCAACAGTGATACAGGAAAAGACCATGATTTTTATGCAGGCCAATGCTCCATCACTTGCATCAAGTTCTCCACTGCGGCCAGCCAGTAAAGGCCTTAAAGATGAAGGAATAATGACATGGCCCCTTCCTCATCTGACCTAAACCCTATCGAGAACTTGTGGGCACTTCTTAAACACTAGATTTCTGGGGGGGAAAAACAATACACCTCTCTGAAAGAGTGTCTGGGAGGCTTAGTCACTTCTCCACAAAAAGCTGATCGTCAACAGATCAAGAAACTGACAGACTCCATAAATGGAAAGCTTATGACTATTTTTGGAAGAAGGGTGGCTATATTGGTCATTGATTGATTGATTTATTTCTTTTGAAATGTCAGAGATGTTTTTTTGTAAATTTTGGGTGTTTGTTTATTATTCTCACTATAACAGATGAAAATAAAAAGTGAGATGGGAAAATTTTCATTTTTCCCTTTTTAGTTATAATAAATCTGACACATTAGTTGCCTAATAATTGTCGACATTTGTATTCCCCTGATGATGTCTACACTCACATTTCCGTTGGAAACATTCAGGTTTCAGGTTTATTAACATTTTGGATTGACTGATAGACTGTGTTTGTTCCATATTAAAATTAATCCTCAAAAATACAACTTGCCATAATTCTACTCCTGTATATATATATATATATATATATATATATATATATATATAATATTTATGTATATATAGTAGATGTGTATAATGTATATATTATATATTATTTGTGTGTTTTATATATATATATATATATATATATATATATATATATATATATATATCACTAGTAAAACTATCCGAGCGGAGCAGTAGTGTATTAAAGAAGAAAATGAAAAGAAAAGGAAACATTTTAATAATAACGAATATGATTGACAATGTAATTGTTTTGTCATTGTCATGAGGTTGCTGATATATATATATATATATATATATATATATATATATATATACTCAAAAGAATTAAAGAACACTTTTTAATCAAGGTATAGCATAAAAGTCAATGAAACTTGGGATATTAACTGGTCAGTTAAGTAGCAGAGGGGTTGTTAATCAGTTTCAGCTGCTGTGGTGTTAATGAAATTAACAACAGATGCACTAGAGGGGCAACAATGAGATGACCCCAAAACAGGAAAAGGTTTAACAGGTGGAGGCCACTGACATTTTCCTCCCCCATCTTTTCTGACTGCTCTTCACTAGTTTTGCATTTGGCTAAAGTCAGTGCACTACTGGTAGACGAGGTGATACCTGGGCCCACAGAGGTTGCACAGGTAGTCCAACTTTCCCGGATGGCACATCAATAATGTCATTGCCAGAAGGTTGCTGTCTCCCCGCACAGTCTCAAAGGGGATGGAGGAGATTTTAGGAGACAAGAGTTACTCTAGGAGAGCTGAAGAGGCCATGAAGGTCCATAACCCATCAGCAGGACTAGTATCTGCCCTTGGGCAAGGAGGAACAGGATGAGCACTGCCAGAGCCCTACAAAATGACCTCCAGCAGGCCACTGGTGTGGAATGTCTCTGACCAAACAATCAGAAACAGACTTCATGAGGGGGTTTCCTGAGGGCCCAAATGTCATGCGCCTGTGCTCACTGCACAGCAACAGGAGCTCAATGGCATTTGCCATAGAATACCAGAATTGGCAGGTCCACCACTGGCTCCTGTGCTTTTCACAGATGAGAGCAGATTCACCTGAGTATATGTGAAAGACGGAAAGGGTCAGGAGAAGCCTGGAGAATATTATCGCCTGTAAAAATCGCTTTAGCATGACTGGTTTGGTGGTGGGTCAGTGATGATCATGGAGGCTATCCATGGAAAGGGCTTCACGGGGCCCCTACAGGCTGACAACGGCATCTTGACTGCCATTAGGTATCAGGATGAAACCCTTGACCCATTGTCAGACCCTACGCTGGTGCAGTAGGTCCTGGTTTCCCCCCTAATGCACGACAAATGCCCAGCCTCATGTGGAAGAGTGCAGGCAGTACCTGGAGGATGAAGGAATTGAAACAATTGAATGGCCTTCAGATCCCCCGACTTAAACCCAATAGAACATCTTGGGACATTATGTTTCGTCCATTAGCGCCGCCAGGTTGCTCCTCAGACTGTACAAACAGGCCCCAGGGATGCCCCCCATACAGATCTGGGAGGAAATGCCACAGACACCATCCCGGGCGTTCATTAGGTGCATGCCCGACAGGCATGATACAAGCTCGCAACAATACTGAAAAGCATTTGAGTAGAAAATTGTTTTAAAAAATGGACTAGCCTGCCAATCTCTTCACTCTGATTTAGGTG
>NW_024382421.1:0-12013 GCF_016835505.1 Polypterus senegalus
GCCAGTGAGTGATAACTTCAAAATTTGTTGTTAAGTTGTTAGGTCCATTTTGTCTGTATAGCTAACAACTCATAACAGGCTAATCAAAAAAAATTACAAAATTAGATGCAAATTAATTATCTGTATATTGACATCTAATGTTGTTTATACATTTGACTTTACACACATAGCTGCCATTTACATCTTAATATCACAATATACTCTGAGGTATATTTTTGGTTTTGATCTGCCACCCATTAAAGACAATTTTTTTTTTTTTGGGTGAGGCTATACAAGACTATAAAAATAGTGGGAAATTTGCAAGAAACAGCTTTCAGATCTGTAACATCTATCACTATTTTAAAACCAACCCAATTTAATGTACCCTAAAAAGTTATTTTCTTCTATACACGTAAAATTCCAAGATTTTAATAAAGCTGGGCCTTTTATATTAAAATCCAGACTACCTGTTAAATATTTGAAACTTATGCTCCTTTTTATCTTCTACAATATAAATGCTGAGGCTATTCATACTGATTTTTCTTATTGCCTTTTAATAATTTTATCAGTTGTTTACTATATTTTAATAAATTGTGTGTTTTCTATTTTGAAAGGCATTTGGTTTGTGTGGCTTTTGTATTACAAACTTAATTTAACTTATTACTCTACTGATATTATAATAATAACAAAAGAAAAATGTTTCTACATTTTTAGATTAATTTTGAATGTAACAGTGTTGTAGCTCGTTTTTTTAAAATTACCAAAGTTCTGCAGCTTCAACTCAAAAATGGATTCAACAAAAGCCTGACGTACAGAAATGATTCCAAGACAAAATATCTTGGTTTTTGAAATTTTAGTTAAGTTTGAAGTAAAAACAGTTCACACAAAAAGGGAAAATTAATATTAAGAAAATTCACTTCTAAGCTAATCTTGTTACGTCTCAAATCGTTACTTCTACTTAACATTTCTGAACCATTTCAAAACGGTCAGAAAACTGTATGCTATCCCATTTCTAAACTTAAAATGGGTCTTTCAAGTCTCTCTTTACTGGGACCAATTCTAAACAAAATGAGCTTATTATCACACTGTTACTCAGTTATAGTAAGAAGGTTCTATCTCTTGCTAACTATAGGGGGAAAAGACTATACCATAAGCTATGACTATGAAAGGAATTTATATTCTATTCAAGTAAGCAAACATTAATATAAGTTTAACTCAAGACTTTAACTTTCTAAGATTGATTTATTACTTTTCCCGGGCCCCTAATTGGCTATGCAGGAGCGGAGACAATTACTATACTTTACTTCAATATGAGCCAATTACTTTTATATTAACTATTCTTTTCAGATCATTAGCAATAACACTGCAAACAAACATTTTAAAAAGTTCATATTTCAAACACTGGCTGTTTCTTAAAGCAGGCACAGTTTATTTACGGGTCTGTCCAGTGTGTTGGTTTTGGTTTGCACACAAACTCTTCTGACTGCACCTTTGGCATCTGGCATTGTCTTGATGACTCGACCATTACCAGGAATTGCGAGGTGTAGCTTTATCTACAATTAGAACAACGTCCCCTGGTTCAAAATTTCTTCTTGGTGCAAGCATTTTTGACGTTTTTGAAGTATTGGCAAATACTCTTTTGTCCATTTTTTCCACAACAAATCGGCCATGTATTGAATTTGTTTCCAGCGTCTTCTTGGGTATGGTTCGTTTTCTGAAATGAGTAAGGTGGTATTTCAGGTTTTGTCTTCAATAATAACAAGTGATTGGGTGTGAGTGGTTCCAAATCTTTTGGGTCATCTGATGTCTTCGTAAGGGGTCTGTTATTGAGTATTGATTCCACTCTACACATCATTGTAGGAAGGTTTTCATCATCGAGTGTTTGTTGGTTTAGTGTTGAATTTAAAATCTTTCTTATGCTTCTGATTTGTCTTTCCCACACTCCACCTTGGTGAGAGGCTGATGGTGGATTAAAAATCCATTTGATTTGTTCTTGCATCATGGCGTCACTGACTTTTTTGTGTTCCAGTTTTTTAATAGCTTCTCGTAGCTCTCTTTCTGCTGCAACAAAATTTGTTCCATTGTCTGAGCGCATGATTTTAACTTGTCCTCTTCTATCCGTAAATCGGAGTATGGCTTGGATACAAGAATCAGTTTCTAAGCTATGTGCAATCCTAGTGCGCAGCTCTGGCTGTTAGACATGTGATTACTCCGTACCTCTTGACCAAACTTCTTCCTCTTTTGACTAGGAAGGGACCAAAATAATCAACTCCAACATTAGTGAATGGTGGTTGGTTTGATGCTAGGCGATCGTCTGTCAAATCTGCCATTTTTTGCTCAACTGCTTTCACATTTTATCTTCTGCATGTTGTGCACTTTGAAATTATTTTTCTGATAGCTGAATTTGCTTGAGGTATCCAGTATTTCTGGCGTAATTGTGCGAGCATGTAGTTACGCCCACAATGTCCGACGCGTTTATGAATGTGCTGCAATATGAGAGAAGCAACAGTAATGCTTGTGTAGAATTGCAGGATGTTTAGCTTCTTCGGGCATTGCAGCTTTACAAGTCTTCCTCCAACTCTTAATATTCCATCTTGTATGATCAGGTCGAGTTTATAGATTTGACTGTTTTTTTTAACACAAGTCTTTTTTTTAGAGCTTTTAATTCTTCGGGAAATTCTTGCTGTTGACTTAGACGGATAAGCTCTGTTTCAGCTTTAACTAAGTCATCTAGAGAATTGGACTTGGTTTTAAAGTCCGTTATATTTTTTCATGTGTTTTGTGATGAGTGATTCTTGTTCTTTTGGATTACCTTTAGTCTGACTGGCTTCTAGTTGAAATGTTTTTCTTTCATTTCGTAAGTGCAACAGTATGTCTTTAAACTTGAGAAACCAAGCCACTGCTTTCTTCAAGCGATGCCAATCTGAAAAGTAAGTGATTAGTTTGTTGATGGTTCGGTCACCTCTTACTCGCCATATTAACTACATAAATTTTAATTTCTGGATCATCTTCAAAAGTTGATCTGGTCTTTTGGCCAGTCACGTTCTGACTTCAATAAGAGCTTGGACCAAGTTTTCTATGCTCAGCCTCTAGAAGCTTGATCAGCGGATTAAGGACAGATGTACATACCTCCATTGTGAAGGTTGTGAATGATCTCTGATCACTGAGATTCTGTTTGCAACAAAGGTCTTGAATCTAGTGCTTTCATTTGAGATGTATTTTAGCACCGTGGTGCTGTCAGTCCAAAATGTAGATTCTCGTAAGGGCATTTGAAGCTCACCTTAAGCATTTTGTCCATTTCATTTGTTAGAACAAGGTAAGTGACAGTGCCATATCCATCTTCACTAGCATCTGCAAATGGTGCATTTGTGCTGTCTTTATGGTTCCAAACCCAGTAGGTTTGAATCATCTGTTCACTTTATAGTCTGTAAGTAACTTCAAATCATCCATCCATTTTTTCCATTTCTGAATGTGTTTGACTTCTACTTCTTCATCCCACCCACATTTCTCTTTACACAAGTCTCTTAGAATAAGCTTTGCTGGCAGTAAAGCAGGTGCTAGAAAACCAAGTGGATCATAAACTGAGCTAACAACAGAGAGGATACCACGCCTTGTAGGGGGCTTGTTTTGCAACTTAATCTGAAATTTGAAACTGTCAGTTTCTGTGCACCACTGGATGCCCAGGGCACGCTCTGTGGGAAGGAGACTGTGGCTCAAATCTAAGTCCTTTTGTTCATTAGCTCTGTCTTCTTCAGGTATGGACAATAAAACTGCTCTGTTGTTACTCATCCACTTAGTCAAATGGAATCCCCCTTTCAGGCATAGAGCTTGGAGGTCCTTTGCCAGCTTTATTGCTTGTTCTTCTGTCGTCACTTGACCTTAAACAGTCATCCACGTAGAAGTTGTTGAGAATGGTGTTAACAGCTTCTTCAGGAAATGTATCTCTGGCATCTTCGGCTGTTCTACGCAAAGCATAAGAAGCACAACTGGGTGAAGAAGTAGCACCAAAAGGTGTACTGTCTTTTTGAATTCTTCTAGGTCTTTACTTAGATTACCTTCAGGCCACCGTAGAAAACGTAAAAGATCAGTGTCTTTGTCTGGTATCATAACTTGGTAGAACATTGACTTAATGTCTGCCATTAAGGCTACTGGCTCCTTTCTGAATCTTGTAAGGACGCCAATGTGTGTGTTAGTTAGGTCAGGCCTTTTTAGTAATTGTTCATTAGTGAAATCCCTGGTAGGTGGCTGTGCAGTCAAAGACCACTCGAATCTTATTTTTCTTTGGATGATACACACAGTGAGTGGGATGTACCAACTCTGCCTTCATTGCAACTCAGGCTTTTTTGGGTACTTTAACAGCATAGCCATTGTCTATAATGTCTTTCATGAAGGCTTTATAGTCTTCTTTGGAAACCTGAATTTTGCTCAATTTTTTTTTTGAGTCCAATAGCACGCTGTTCAGCAATGCAGCGGTTATTCGGCATTTTAAGTGATTCATCCTTCAAAGGCAAATTTAAACAATAGTGGCCACCTACCAGTCTTGCAGATTCTTGGAAGCTGTGCGCAGAACTTAATTGTTTCACTTTTTGTGACATTTCCACTTTTTTTCAAGTTCGCTCTATCTCTTTATATGTTTCACCAACTACTCTTCAAGTTTTTAGTCTTATTAGCACGATTGATTGAAGCTTAGACATTTTTACCACTTTGATTTCTGGATAGTTGATTTCCCATTGTATGAGTCCAACTTACACCCATCCAAGTGCAGTATTCCTTAGATACACATGATGTATCTTCCTTGGTGAAGCTATGTTTGATGACCTGCTTGAAGACCTGGATAGTTATTCCTATTAAAAGATTTTAACTTCAGAGTCAATATGAGATAGCATTTTAATATATCCCATTTCCATAGTTTTGAGGAATGCTTTCCTGTTCACTGGAATGGAGACCTGTTGTAGACCTTTCAAATTTTCAAATTGACCACAGACTTGTAATCTATAAAACAGAACATTGGTTACATTTTTGTATTTATTACTCAAGTTTTGAGGAACTCACTTTTCAGAGGCCAGTTGTCTTCCTTCCAGCCCCTGGCTATAAAGATGTTTACACCAGTTCCAGATTTGCGGCTTTCTCGCCCCTTTCAGTTAGTTTGTTGCCACACAGCCGTAGCTTTAAATACTGCTCCACTGTCCCCTTGAATGTGCGGATATCTGGGTGCTGTAAGGGAACATGTCTGACTTTTTATTCTCTCTTTACAATTCTTACTTAGATGACCCTGTTTGAGACAGCGAAAACATAAGCCTTTAAATTTTAAAAAGTCTATTCTTTCTTTATGTGGCAATTCTTTGATTTTTTTTACATTCGGCGAGAATATGCTGGTCACTGCAAATGCACATGTATTTTTGACAGCGATTCTTTGAGTCTCCTTTTTGCTTCATCAAATATTGGTGGTGAAAATACTTCCTGATCTCTGTCCGTACTTCTGAGGAGACCGACTTTTGTCGTTTTTTTCTTTTTTCTCTATACAAGTATAGTCTTCTGAAATGGTACTATGTACAGGGTCTAAAAGCATTTCAGCTTCATTACGCAAAAAAACAATTAGTTCAGGTATGCTGGTCTTTTTATTTTCTCGAAGCCTGAAAGCATATCTCATCCATTCGTTTCTCAGAGAAAATGGAAGTTTCCAGTACTGACGCATATATGACTGTTACTGAATTTTCCACGCTCCCTGAATCATTCATAGTATTCATGCAGATTGAGAGGAAGTTAGATAATCTCTCAGAGCCTCTCCATCGTTTTGCTTAATCTGAGGCCATTTTAATGCTTTATTGAGATATGCGTCTGCTACGAATAACTCATTGCCATAATATCTTTCAAGCAACCTTCTGGCTTCTAAATACCCTGCATCTGGTAACATTCGTGAACAGCCTTTAATCATTTCTTGAGGAGAACCTCTGGTATACTGGATCAAATAATCTAATTTATCTTGAGGGTTTTGTAGTACATCCCAACTGCATTATCAAAGGCCCTAATAAATTCTGCATAAGCCAATGGGTTTTCCTGAGAATAGAGGACCTGCCTAAGAGGTACTTAACTCACGTGGAGCTTGGGGTGCTGGAGCGGGTGTTATATTTTGATCAGTTAACGATTTAGCCATTTTTGGTGATTGCCTTACTACATTCGAGTTGGCCTTTGACATTCAGCTTGATTCTGCTAAGAAATCCATAAGACCGTGTCCGACAATTGTGGCTGTGCGAGGTAGTTAGTGACCGTATTTGCCTTTCAGACTCATCTAACCTTGTAGGATTCTATCAAGTGTCGATTGTTCAATCAGCACTGCTGTAGAAGGTGATGATGTGGCTGCGGTTTTCTGAGCTAAAGAATCAAGTTTAACATCAAGAGTATGTTTTAATTGAGGGGACGCTTTCATTTTTGACTTTGAACAACCCGCTTCTTGAAATTGCATCTCTTTGAACTGATTAACTAGCTGTTCATCAGCTTTATGTTTAACAGTCTATTTGTGTCTTCCAGCCGCCATAGTAGCGACAGTGAATTCATTCCATTTCTTAAAGCTTTCTCGAATGTCGCTTTTCTGTTTCTGAATCGTCCCTCTTTATTTAATATACAAAGTAGCTTTTCATGTAGTTCTTCTAGCTCTCTTGCGTCGTAAAATCTTCAAATCTTTTAGCCACTATTAAGCGGTTTTCTGGAATGTTTTAAGACTTTCGATCTCAGCTATAACCCCTGAAGCTTATCTTCCCCCTGACTTATGTGATCTTTAAGATCTCTAATTATATTTTCTGACTTCGAGTCTGAACTCAGATCACTGCCGATCTCACTTGAGCTCTGTTTAGACATTGCCATGACAACAATTAGAGCAAATGACAGGACGTATCCTGACAGCAATATCGTCACAATCAGGATATTCCAACAAAGCAATTACTTCCTTGAAATAAAGCTTCAATGACTCAGACCAAAGTACATCCGATCATCCAAAAATGTCTTTTTTCAAGACGTCTTTCTATATAACATCACAGTCTCTCAAATCTTCTCAAGGTGCGGCGACCTTGCTTTCATTTATAATCATGCGAAGATAGTAGACAAGAGCACAGTACCTTCTGAATGATTAAGTTCTTTTTTCTTACGGCTTGTAGCTAGAATTAACCCTTTAATTACCAAAGTTCTGCAGCTTCAACTCAAAAATGGATTCAACAAAAGCCTGACGCAGAAATGATTCCACAGACAAAATATCTTGGTTTTTGAAAGTTTAGTTAAGTTTTGAAGTAAAAACAGTTCACACAAAAAAGGGAAAATTAATATTAAGAAAAATTCACTTCTAAGCTTAATTTTGTTACTCTCAAATCGTTACTTACTTAACATTTCTGAACCATTTCAAAACGGTCAGAAAACTGTATGCTTATCCCATTTCTAAACTTAAAATGGGTCTTTCAAGTCCCTCTTTTCCAATTCTAAACAAACTGAGCTTATTATCACACTGTAACACAGTTATAGTAAGAAGGTTCTATCTCTTGCTAACTATAGGGAAAAGACTATACCATAAGCTATGACTATGAAAGGAATTTATATTCTATTCAAGTAAGCAAACATTAATATGAGTTTAACTCAAGACTTTAACTTTCTAAGATTGGCTATTACATTTCCGGCCCCTAATTGGCTATGCAGGAGCGGAGACAATTACTATACTTTACTTCAATATGAGCCAATTACTTTTATATTAACTATTCTTTTCAGATTATTAGCAATAACACTGCAAACAAACATTTTAAAAAGTTCATATTTTAAACATTGGCTGTTTCTGAAGCAGGCACAGTTTATTCGGGTCTGTCCAGTGTGCTGGTTTGGTTTTTACACAAGCTCTTCTGACTGCACCTTTGGCATCTGGCATTGTCTTGATGACTGACCCATTACCAGGAATTGCGAGGTGTAGCTTTATCTACAAGTGTTGCTGTTATAAATTTGCTATGTTTAACTTTTGCAAGTGTGAGTACAACAATGATATTTTTTGTTCACTCCTCATGGGCAGATTTAGAGCAGCACTGAAGACTGATATGAACAGTTGCAGTTATAACCTTCAGATTCTAAAAACAAAGTGCTTCAGACTAGGCTTTTATAGAAATTTTATGTAGATTTTGTTGTTAAACTCAATGTACCAGTTCATTTTACTAATTATCCAATTTTAGGGTTTTGCTCTGAACAAGTGCAATTTGATTGTACAATTCAGTTGATAGTGATGCACTCTGAGTTCACACTTCATCAGTTCTGCACTGAAGCTGAAAACTGTACTGCAGGTGCACTGTGTTTACAGATATCCCCAGTCATAAATCAGTGACTCTGAACATTTGCTGCCCCAGTTTTAAACTACTACATTCTTTATCAGCTTAGTGGGGAAAGTCTTGCTCATTGTTACATGAGACTTCTTTGGTAGATAGCACAACTGTATTTACCACTGAATTAACATGGAATAGATACAAACAACCACTTTAAAGATTCAGATTTTTCAGTCTACAAGAGATAACTCAGTAATAGCAGCTTCATTAAAAGTAAAGCAAAAAAATATATTTCACAGACCACATACTTCATTTTAAAATTCTCTATTTTATTTATTTTGTATTTGTGCAACTAGTATTATTAGTCATAACAACAAAAATCATTCTCTACCAAAAGAAAGACTAATCTTGCCTCCAAAAGGTTTAGTATTTGGTAAAGATATGTCTGTGAAAAGCCTTGCATTTTAATAAACTAGTGTATTCTTCACAAATGGAATATAGCACTATCTTACTTATTTTTCCAGGAGAGCTTGCAAGACTGGCTTTCTCAAAATGAGTAATGCATGTGATTGTGTGTGAGAATCGGTGTAACTTCTAAGTTTTGAATGGTTTAAACTATACAGTCTTCATTATATCAGCAAGTTGAAAATTGCCATTATTAAGACACTGAAATATTTGGGGTTTGTTCCTGTCTTCGCCCTGTGCTGGCTGGGATTGGCTCCAGCAGACCCCCTTGACCCTGTGTTAGGACATAGCGTGTTGGAGAATGACTAACTGACTGACTGACTGACTGACTGTACAGGTCATAAAATGAATAATTCCAACATACCTATGTCTCTGTTTTTGTCAGTGTGGCTTTTAACATCATGGACCATAAGCGCATACTAATTCAAGCGTAAGCAGGAACACTCAATAAAACTGAAAAAAAAAAAAATCAAGTGACAATGAGTTCTGAATAAGGCAGATTCACCAACGTTTGTGTGTCAGCTTTTATCCCTCCAGATTAGGGAACTTCCAGTTCAATTGTCTCAAACACCACTCACATCTACAGTTATTCCAGTTTCAAATAAAACTAACAGCCTCAGATCCCTGAGGGGTGGTGTAGTATGTATCGTGATCTTGACACAGAGAATAAAAGTGAAAAAAACCTGCTAACTTTTACAAGTACTATAAATGTACACCGGCTGTTACAGAATCAAATGTACTGTATGTTTTTATTGTATAATGTTAACAATAAGAGCAGCTCACTACTCAAAACGGTGAATATACAAGACAGTTAGGATCGAACGGGGACTCTTGACTACAAGTCAGCAATTCTTGCCACTGCACCACGGAAGCTATTTTGTCACCGTTGAACCTTTTGTGAAAGTGTTTATTTGATCTTTGGACTTCAGGCTTTACACATTATATAGTTTATGTCTACATATTGTCATTTATTACTAAAATATGATAAACGTTTCTGTTTTAACAAAGTATTTACACAGATTATTGTAGAACGGAACACATGAAATGCATGTTTTCCAAATAACAATCTATTATTCCCATTCCAAAACTCCAGCACTTCACTCCCAGATAATAAAGGCTGGAACTGGGAGAACTTTGTGCCCATTCTGTGGCAGTAGGGGGATGGAATAGTAGGCTGCTTGCTGCTTGTATTGATCAAGCACATTTATAAGACAAAAGACGCTGACGGAGAGGTCTGAAGGAATTTAATGTAGGCCGGATTTACGAGTTTTTTCGTAGGCTTTAGTAATTAAAGTGCTACATCTTGTAGAAAATCAGTCATTGTGGACCAGTTAGTTCTTTAGTTGTAAAGGAATTAATCATTTAAGTGAAATAAATAAATGTAAACATCGATTTATTAAAGTTTTCAATTATTTATCAAAAATACTGGAACTGGACAACCATATCTTGGGAATCTGAATGAGTAAAAATTTTTAGTCAGTCCAAAGCCCTGTAGGACTATTAAATTATTTTAATTTTACATTCTATTATAATTACATTCTATTATAATTCCAATAAAATTTAAAGTAAGGAGAAATCTTACATAATGAAGGTAGAATTTTCAAAGCAAGGTTATTATATTCACTAATCATAGCACCAGAGATTGGCAGTGTTTCATGTTCATTAGCACTTGGTTAAAAATAAACTACAAAATCAGTTAAAATATACCGCATGAGGAAAATTCACAATGTGGACTAAAGGGGGTGCTAGAAAGCCCCAAACACCAGACACAGCTGCCACAGATACAGTTCCAAGTTAAAATAGTTATTTTACTATTTTCTAATACCTTGACTGGCTTTAACATCAGTACACAAAGTATAATATAATAAATCAGTGCCTTCCTGTCTCCTTCCACTCCTCAGCGAGAATTATCCTCTTCCTCCCGACTCTAACCTTGATGTAAATGAGGTGGCCCTTTTTTATGCCAGACCTCAGAATACTTCCAGTGTCACAGCATTGCACGTTGGATGCACTTCTGGGCCAGGCAGAAACCCCTAAAGAAGGGCTAGATGCCTCTGGGACTCCTTCTGGTGGCACCCAAATACACCAACAGGGCAGCCATCAGGACTACAGCTCCCAGTATGCCCTGTAGTTGTACAAATGTGAGTTTCACCAGGGGCAATACATGGTCCTGGGAAGCAGTCTTCCTCTGTCCTTCCATTATAGCCTCCTAAATGGGAAAGATACCAGCAACCAAACCAGTCAAGGGATCACCCTTCATATCATTCGGGTTGCCAGTCCATCCATTATGGTGTTCACAGCTGGAATGCAGAGAATAAGGAATTTTCAGTATAAGCAATGTTTGCTATGTTTTGATGAACAAATTAACATCTAGTCACACCTTCAACTAAAAGGAACACAGAAATGGGGTTGCATACATTAAAGACAACAAAGTGCACTTTAAATTTAATTACAGTTCATTTTAATTTAGAACATTCCCAGATCCTTAATTAAATACTATTTCAATGACAATATTGCTGTACAATATTTTAATTATAAATGTTATTTCACATTCTTTTCCTTTACCAACAAAATGGCCTAATATGTAATGTGTCTATAAGGTACAAAGGGGAAAGAACTACTGATGATCAATGTGTTCCAAATCCTTGTGAAGTAAAGTTTTGTAACCTCATTATAAATGTTTCTCATCAGTTGTGAAGGCTGCACCTCAAAGATATAAGTTTACAAAGAGCAGAATAAAAATAGTAGATATACTTTTGACAATTTACCAGAGATTCTGCCTTAGAGATCGACTAACAACAGCTCAGTAACTGTAGAAACAAAGTCAGGGATCACTGTAAGAAAAATCACAATGAATAATATTTTATTTCAACTGTGATAACTAAAACTTAGTGTCATGGGCATGTATGGGTCAAAACCAGAAATCAAAGAGTGTTTTTATTGGGTAGTGGAGGTGGCAAAAACATGATTAAGGGAATTTTCAGGGTCAGAACCACAAATTCTAAATAATATGGGGCATTGTTTGCTGGTAGTAACCTTAAATCTTTAACATGAAATGTGCCTATTTGAGAAGTTATCATGCAGCTGCCTGCAAGGACTAGAGTCTGCACAGAGCAATAATAACAGTTTCTCACAGGTCCAGTAAGCTGACAGAGACATGCAGTTCATTGAATCTTAGGGATCAAACAGAAAATCAAGTAGGATTGCAGCTCCAAGCAGCTGTCGTTAGGTTGAAGGCCAGTAGACTGTCCAGACAGAGGAGGATGAGAAAATGGTCATAGCGT
>NW_024382422.1:0-49063 GCF_016835505.1 Polypterus senegalus
TACCACCGCTCCCTATACGCAGAGTAAGCGTCTGCGTAGGGCACCAACTCCCAGGGGGGCACCATCCCACCTGCTCAAAAAAATCGTTTTTATATATTATAATAATTAATATTAATAATATACATATACAAATGAACAAAAATATAAACGTATATATTGCATTTTACGTTGAATGCAGAGTAAGCTAAGCACACGTGATGATGCTTGCGGCGCGCCCTCACCTCTTTTACGGCTGCCTATTTGGCCAAAAATGATGATAATTGAACAATATGCCTGGTCCTGGAAAGAGACATCAACAGTCCGACGCCGAGAAACGAAAGAAAAAAAAAGCCCAAGATGAAGCCCGTGCATCACTTTCAGGTACGTTCATAATCCTATGAAACTTTATTTTACTCAATCGACGTTAATAATGTGTTTTACTGTCGGTAATAATTTCACGACTAACGCATCTTTCTTAATATGAATACAAGCAGATCTAAATAAACAAAATGACTTAAAATGCATTATATTAAAACACAGAGGCAATTATGATTATTGATTAATAATGACCATATGGTGTCATTAAGTAGGTGTTTTTTTATTATTTTATTTTTACTTCTGTAATATTTGGGTTAGGGGGCACAAAAGTACATTTCTGCTTAGGGCACCCATTTGGCAAGCAGCGGCCCTGGTTGCTCGCACCCGGGGCCGGCTCCACGCTGGGGCAAGAGGGAGCAATGCCCCCTTAAACAAACGTCGTGCCCCCTTAAATCAAACTTTTAGAGGTTGAGAAAGAAAATAACAGATTGCCCACAAACTGAATATGGATAAGATTTACTACAGTAGCTGAGAATAGCCAAGCAAAATGACACCTTTTATTGGCTAACTAAAAAGATTACAATATGCAAGCTTTCGAGGCAACTCAGGCCCCTTCTTCAGGTGAGATGTAATCACCTCTTGTTCGCTCTTTCCTTTTGTGCTTTTTTTGTGCGCAGGCTCACACAGTACTCCGTAGAGATCCCCCACTCACCCGTACGGAAGCGTATTACTGCCACGACATAATAAAAAAAATATGCTCACTATCACGTTATAACGTGAAAATATTACATTATAACGCGAAACATCACGCTAAAACGACAAATCGTATCATGTGATAACGGAAAATATAAGATTATAACGCGAAAACATCACGTTAAACGACAAATAGTATCACGCTAAAACGCGTGATACTATTTCACGCAATTACGCGGATAAAGTTTCATGTTATAACGTGAAACTTTTTTGGTTATCCAGTGAGGAGTGCACGTCTGCAAATGAAACAGTCAGATGGCTCATTTAAACGACTTGATCAAATTCTACTTTATGCTTGGGGTCAGACATGGAGAGATTCTGCTCCTGCTGACTAAGGTGGATGGTTTTGTAATAAGTATGCGTACACTGAGAAGAATTTTAAAAGACATGGGGCTTTACAGAAGAAAGAATGGCAGCTGTCCCCATCCTCATTTCCACTTCTGCTATGAAATAACCAGCGATGATCTTGGGATCGCTGTTTGTTGAATAAGCATGAAGCCATATCATGAGCCTTGAAAAACCATCAATCGCTCCATTTATACATATTCCAAACGGCTTTAGTTTGTCATAAGAGTCAACATGCCACATAAAATTAGGTCCAGGATTAATGTACACGCTGCGTGCATCAGTCGATTCCTCAGTCTTTGCTCAACACCACAGGGGTCTAGAAACTTTATTAAATGCCTCACCGTGGTTTGGGTCACAACATGCCCAGCTTGAATGCAGCTGAGATGGTGTAGCTTGTATCCATGGAGCCTTCCGTGCCCTTCCAGCTGGTCAATGAGAAATGATGCTACCTCCAAAATGTCGGACTGATTCTTTCTTCACGTTTTAACGTGATACTATTTGTCGTTTTAACGTGATGTTTTCACGCTATAATCTTATATTTTCACGTTATCACATGATACGATTTCGCTTTAACGCGGATGTTTTCACGCTATAATGTAATATTTTCACGCTATAACGTGATAATGATCATATTTTTTTTTATTATGCCGTGGCCCTAATACGCTTCCGTACACCCGCCCCCTAGCTAAACATCCAATCACTGTTAGTATGCAAATGACCCGGTGTCAGGTTTCTCAGTAGGCAGGGCAGAGCGAAATGAGCTCGTCAACTGCAGGAGGCTCTGAGGAAGCAGCAAATCTCTGTCGGCAAAATCATAGCGACTCGTGAAATAATTAACAACAACTAAAAAAATACATCTCTATTTGTACAGTCAATGGGGGACTAGTCCATTGTTCTTCTCACAGTTTCAGTCTGGTAGAGAAGTGTTTCTTTCTCGATCCCACAAGCACCACTGTATGTCTGCTGCATAGAGCCGACATACTGTGTATGTCTGTCAGACCCCGACACAAAGCCCCGCCCAAGCTTTTAACTCTGCACTCAATAGTTTTCTCGTTTCATATACTGATGTTATCACAGCGATTTTAGTAAAGCTTATTCACTTTCCACCCCAGCTTCCAGCAGCTCAGAAAGGGAAAGTTAATGCTGTGAAATGCATCCTTTTTCCCAAGTTTTAAAAAGTGTGGCGCTGCTGCTGCCTTTACCAATAGCAGTAGCAATGATGCTGCTACTGGTACATCAGAGACAGCAGCTAGCATGTCTACTCCTGTGGCATCAACAGGCACTGCTTCTCCTGTACCTCTGCCAACAATTGCTGCCCCAAAGCAACCCGCTCAGCTACCCAGTGACTTAAATGGCAATACACCATCCCAGCCAATACTGGCTAGTTACCCCAAACATGTATTAGGTGGTACAACATTAAGATCATTCAATCCTGCCTGGTACCGCACACAACCATGGCTGGAGTGCTCTGTTGTGCGGGATGCATGCTTCTGTTCCCCTGTCGGAAATATGGCAGGACTCTTAATGAGAGGGATGTAGTTTTTACCTTAACTGGTTTTAACAACTGGAAAGCAGCACTTGATCGAGACAAGGGGCTACAGAGATATGTGTCTAGCCACAGCCATGTGCATGCTTCAACCATCTGGACTGAGCATAAAAGCAGAAAGGCCGGGTGGGGTTGGGGGTCTGTGGATTCAATGTTGGTTGGTAAAACACAACTTGAAAAAAAAACCCATTACTATGTCAAGAGTATTGGTAGTGCTATAAGGTTTCTCTGTGTAAATGAGTTTGGGGTCCGTGGGACTGCAGAAACCTTGAGACATGATGCAGCGGGTAATGATGATGACATTGCTTCAGGTATTTTTCTAAAACTGATGGAATATACCTTAGAGAAGGATGAGAAGCTAGCAAGCATTGCTAAGGGTATCCCAAAAAATGCAAAATGCACATCTAAGGATATCCAAAATGAAATGATCCAAACACTGGCTGACATGGTGCTTGGAGAGGTCAGGAAAAAATATGAAAGTGCTGATTCGCAGGGTTTTGCCTCAAAAGTGATGGGACCAGGAATAGGTGCAATGTGGGAAATGTGTCTGTGATAATACGGTTTGTCAGAAATTCCATGCCAGAGGAGCATCTTATTGGGTTGCTTGACTTGTAACAACTTGATGCAGAGTACATCACCTCGGAGATCCTGTTACACTTTTCTGATGCTGGCTACAGTGCTGACAGTATACTGTAGAGGTGGAGTACAAGCTCTGCTCCAAAAGAGGCTTGACAGATATGTCCCATACGTCCACTGCTACAACCACCAACTGCACTTAGTGTGCACTTGTGCATGCCATGCAGAGTGACCCATGTGCAAAAAGATTTTTAGCCTTCTAGTTCACTCTACAACTTTTTTCACCACCACTATGTGCTCAATGAACATGATGCACCTTGTCTAAAAAGGCTGCTTGAGATCAGATGGACAAGCCACTATGAGGTGACAAGGTGCACTGTGGACAATCAAGAACAAACCCTTAGTATCTTATCTGAGATGACAGAGGATGATGATGCTGCAGTTGACCTGTGCACCAAGAAATCAGGCCTGCAATGCCAAATTAAGAGGCATCACTTCTTTGAGATTGGAAAGTTCCTACTGCAGGTGCTTGGTGTTATGAAACCAGTAAATTGCTATTCTACAGGCTCAGTCAGTTGATCTGTTCAGTGCTTCTGAGGTTGTTAGTTCAGCACTGGACTCCTTAAAAACCATCCGTGAAGATGACGGCTGGGGAGTGTCATCTCCTGCTGAGGAAGAGTCACAGCCAACAAAGAGAAGGAGAACAATGAGCAAACACCTGGGTCAAAGTGTTATGCTCTCAACTTTGAGCCATACAGACTCTGGTGACTTTACCATTTCCCCCCCTATCAGTCTCTGAAAATATCCCTGCTTAACATCCTTGACAGGGCCATTTCAGAAAGTGAAACTAGATTTGAAGATCTTTGCCTTTGAAGAAGATTGACCTGATGAGAGCCTTATCATAAAACAGATGCTGCTCAAAAATGTTCAAAGGAAACAGACCTGTGCACTGTGTGTAAACTCCTGCAGGAGTACAAGGAAGCCTTTCCTGAGCTGTATAAATTGTATGGAACAGCCCTGGTAATTGGTGTGTCTTCAGCATCGTGTGAGAGATCCTTTTCAACTTTGTCACGGGTCCTAACCCCCTATTGTCGCACCAAGTTACATAAAAGAAAGAGGGATTTGGTGATCTTGGCCCATGAGAACGGGCCGTAACAAATAAACTTGGATATGATGAATTTGGAAGAGTGTTTGCAAAGGGAGACAGGAGACTGTTGTTGTAGAGTGGATGGAGGAGAAAGGAGAGCAGAGCTGTTCAGTTACAAACAGAGAGTTCAGTGGCTTACAAAGCAAACAAGCTGAAAACAAGATAAAAAAGAAGAAAAAAGTTCAAATGTTCTGATCTAAATCTGTTCTCGTGTTCTACACATTAGTTTGAGATTTGTAGGGAAAGACATGGTGAGTTGTTTTTTTTAATTACTATGCCAACCCTTTTTAGTTTTGGAAATATTGGCTATATTGAGAGGTCTTATTTTATTCTTACTTTATTTTGCAAATTTATTTGAGAATTAGGCCATCCAATAAAGATAAATTTTATGTTGTTGGTTGTAAAGATCTGGATGGATATTTTATTTTATTTTTTATTCTGTTTTTCAGTTTTATTTTTCAAGACTTGGTGAAATGATTTTTTTTAATAACTTGGCCTACCCTTTTTAGTTTTGTTAAAATTGGCAATAGTGAGAAGTGTTATTGTTGGGTTCGAATATATTGCCATCCAATTAAGGTAAATGTCATGTTTTTAGTTGTTTTAATCTGATGAGGAATATTTTATTTTTTGTTGTTTTATTTTTCAGTTTTCCTCCTGAGGGATTACCACCTTATCGTGGTCAGGGGGTTTGCGTGCCTCAGTGACCCTAAGAGCTACACCAGCAGAAGCTTAGCCTTCAGGTGGGACACCCAAGTTGGACAGGTCTAAGGGTAGAGGCCTGACAAAGTGCAATCCAATGACATGACAAAACAGTTATCCAGAGCACCCCCACTCCCACCACCACCCCACCCCTTTCCCGCCTCCGTCGCCACCATGTGCCCCCTTCACATTTCTGTCTGCCCCCTTAAATATGCCTGTCTAGAACCGGCCCAGCTCGCACCCCAAAGAATATATATATATAACTAGCAAAATACCGGAGAAGTAGTGTGTTAAAGAAGGAAAGAAAAAGATTTTCTGATTTTCAATTGGATTCAGGTCAGGACTTTGACTAGGCCACTCCAAACTCTTCATTTTGTTTTTCTTCAGCCATTCAGAGGTGGATTTGCTGGTGTGTTTTGGGTCATTGTCCTGTTGCAGCACCCAAGATCGCTTCAGCTTGAGTTGACGAACAGATGGCCGGACATTCTCCTTCAGGATTTTTTGGTAGACAGTAGAATTCATGGTTCCACCTATCACAGCAAGCCTTCCAGGTCCTGAAGCAGCAAAACAACCCCAGACCATCACACTACCACCACCATATTTTACTGTTGGTATGATGTTCTTTTTCTGAAATGCTGTGTTCCTTTTACGCCAGATGTAACGGGACATTTGCCTTCCAAAAAGTTCAACTTTTGTCTCATCAGTCCACAAGGTATTTTCCCAAAAGTCTTGGCAATCATTGAGATGTTTCTTAGCAAAATTGAGACGAGCCCTAATGTTCTTTTTGCTTAACAGTAGTTTGCGTCTTGGAAATCTGCCATGCAGGCCGTCTTTCTTATGGTGGAGTCGTGAACACTGACCTTAATTGAGGCAAGTGAGGCCTGCAGTTCTTTAGACTTGTCCTGGGGTCTTTTGTGACCTCTCGGATGAGTCGCCTCTGCGCCTTGGGGTAATTTTGGTCGGCCGCCACTCTTGGGAAGGTTCACCACTGTTCCATGTTTTTGCCATTTGTGGATAATGGCTCTCACTGTGGTTCGCTGGAGTCCCAAAGCTTTAGAAATGGCTTTATAACCTTTACCAGACTGGTAGATCTCAATTACTTCTGTTCTCATTTGTTCCTGAATTTCTTTGGATCTTGGCATGATGTCTAGCTTTTGAGGTGCTTTTGGTCTACTTCTCTGTGTCAGGCAGCTCCTATTGAAGTGATTTCTTGATTGAAACAGGTGTGGCAGTAATCAGGAAATTGAACTCAGGTGTGATACACCACAGATAGGTTATTTTTGAACAAGGGGGCAATTACTTTTCACACAGGGCCATGTAGGTTTGGATTTTTTTTCTCCCTAAATAATAAAAACCATCATTTAAAAACTGCATTTTGTGTTTACTTGTGTTATATTTCACTAAGGGTTTGATGATCAGAAACATTTTGTGTGACAAACATGCAAAAGAATAAGAAATCAGGAAGGGGGCAAATAGTTTTTCACACCACTGTATATATATGTGTATATGTATATATGTATATATATATATATATATGTATATATATATATATATATATATATATATATATATATATATATATATATATATATGTTTACATAAACTACTCAAAAAAATTAAAGAAACACTTTGAAAACACATCAGATCTCAATGTGAAAAAGAAATCCTCCTGGATATCTATACTGATATAGACTGGGTAATGTGTTAGGAACGAAAGGATGCCACATCGTTTGATGGAAATGAAAATGATCAACCTACAGAGCCCTGAATTCAAAGACGCCCCAAAAATCAGAGTGAAAAATGATGTGGCAGGCTAGTCCATTTTGCCCAAATTTAATTGCAGCAACTCCAAATTGTACGCAGCACTTTGTATGGCCCCTGTGTTCTTGTATACATGCCTGACAACATCGGTGCCTGCTTCTAATGAGATGACAGATGGTGTTGTGGGGGATCTCCTCCCAGATCTGGACCAGGGCATCACTGAGCTCCTGGACAGTCTGAGGTGCAACCTGGTGGCATTGGATGGACCAAAACATAATGTCCCAGAGGTGTTCTATTGGATTTAGGTCAGGAAAGTGTGGTGGCCAGTCAATGGTATCAATTCCTTCATCCTCCAGGAACTGCCTGCATACTCTCACCACATGAGGCCAGGAATTGTCGTGCACCAGGAGCCACTGTACCAGCATAGGGTCTGACAATGGGTCCAAGGATTTCATCCTGATACCTAATGGCAGCCAAGGTGCCTTTGTCAAGCCTGTAGCGGTCTGTGTGACCCTCCATGGATATGCCTCCCCAGACAATCATTAACCCACCACCAAACTGCTCATGCTGAATGATGTTACAGGCAGCATAATGTTCTCCATGGCTTCTCCAGACCCTTTCACTTCTGTCACGTGCTCAGGGTGAACCTGCTCTCATCTGTAAAACCACAGGGCACCAGTGGTGCATCTGCCAATTCTGGTATTCTATGGCGAATGCCAATCGAGCTGCATGCTGCTGGGCAGTGAGCTCAGGGCCCATTAGAGGACATGGGGCCCTTGGGTCACCCTCATGAAGTCTTTCTGGTTGTTTGGTCAGAGACATTCACACCAGTGGCCTGCTGGAGGTCATTTTGTAGGGCTCTGGCAGTGCTCATCCTGTTCCTCCTGCCCAAAGGAGCAGATACTGGTCCTGCTGATGGGTTATGGACCTTCTATGGCCCTCTCCAGCTCTCCTAGAGTAACTGCTTGTCTCCTAGAATCTCCTCCATGCCCTTGAGACTGTGCAGGAGACACAGCAAACCTTCTGGCAATGACACGTATTGATGTGCCATCCTGGAGAAGTTGGACTACCTGTGCAACCTCTGTAGGGTCCAGGTATCGCCTCATGCTACCAGTAGTGACACTGACTGTAGCCAAATGCAAAACTAGTGAAGAAACAGTCAGAAAAGATGAGGAGGGAAAAATGTCAGTGGCCTCCACCTGTTAAACCATTCCTGTTTTGGGGGTCATCTCATTGTTGCCCCTCTAGTGCATCTGTTGTTAATTTCATTAACACCACAGAGCTGAAACTGATTAACAACCCCTCTGCTACTTAACTGACCAGATTAATATCCCATAAGTTTCATTGACTTTATGCTATACTCTGATTAAAAGTGTTCCTTTAATTCTTTTGAGCAGTATATATATATATATATATATATATATATATATATATATATATATATATATATATATATATATATATATATTATGTATATGTTTATATATATATATTTATACTAATAAAGGCAAAGCCCTCACTCACTCACTCACTCACTCACTGACTCATCACTAATTCTCCAACTTCCCGTGTAGGTAGAAGGCTGAAATTTGGCAGGTTCATTCCTTACAGCTTCCTTACAAATGTTGGGCAGGTTTCATTTCGAAATTCTACGCGTAATGGTCATAACTGAAGCTGTTTTTTCCATTTACTGTAATGGAGATGAGCTTGAAACCCGTGGGGGCGGAGTTTTGTGTGACATCATCACGCCTTCCACGTAATCATGCAGTACGTAGAAAACCAGGAAGAGGCCCAAAAAGCGCTGAAGAAAACATGCATTATATAATTGAGAAGGCAGCGAAACAATAAGAAGCGAAGCGAGTGACATATACAACCATATTCATGAGTTCTGCTACTGGGAACATAGCACATGTAAACCTAAACTTTAAATTAAGTTCATAGACAGGCTGACGCTGGCGTTTGTAATTTAGTGCCTACCCATATAAGGCTGTCCGTCAGCAGCAATCCAATAGCAAACTGCCACGGGTAAATATTCACGGGTGAAGGACTGTGCTTATGGAGAGGAAGATGAGATGGTCAGGGTGGTGTTTGGCACAAACTCAGCGAAACTGCGAGAGAAAGTTTTAAGTGCCGGGACTTCGGTAACATTAGATACAGCCATGGACATAGCAGGACATGGCACCAGCACAGCTGGGAAACTTCGATGCATGTACACCGAAGCGCTCACGCGGAACTGACGAGTGCACAGATAAAAAGCAACAGCTCCAAAGAGCGCTGAACAAAACCAATTACACAATTGAAAAGGCAGCAAAAATATGAAGCGCCTGATACATACAAGCATATTCATAAATCCAGCTACTGTGGAAACAAAGCACACGGTGGAAAAAGTGAATGTCCCGCTAAAGGAAGACAGTGTAAAAACTCTGTGCATGCAGTGTGTCAGGTCTCAGATAAAGAAGAAGACGAGCTGTTTATTGATGCAGTAAGAAACGAATCGATGAATGAAACCTGTCATCTTTACCACGATTGACAAACACGGAATGTAACTTGAACACAACACATCCTACAAATACGAACCTGATTGAAAGAAATAATGATAATCAAATCCTTGATGACAGCAACACTCAGTAAAACTCACAAAACAATTACTGTATATTGTGTGGAATGGAATTTAAAATCTATTGCTAGCTTCTGTATGAAAATCTGTATGTTCTCTGTGTGGCTAGGTATTATTATTAACAGAAGTGTGCTTCCAGCTGTGGAATGCAGCTCTCAGCCACTCCCCGGCTTGTCTCAAGCAGTGTCTGGTTATTGTCCAAGTAAGATGCCAAACATATGACAGGTTTTCTGATAAGCTTCTTTCCAAATATAAGACTAGAATTTATGCTTCCGTTGTAATCAGCAAATTTTGTAAAGAATGTTCTATGGCCTTTGTTTGGAACTGCTCTATTTTTTTCTAATCATTCTCTTTGAAGATTTTGTTATAAATGCAGCTGAACCCCCCTTGTCGGGGGCCTTCCTTGCATTTTCTCTCTGTAAGGAAAAGCCACTCTGCTCACCAAGAAGTCAGAAATAAAAGATTCTGCTTATTAGAATTGGTGTCTGCCTGCTATTTGTTTGAACCTTCATCCACAGTTTTCTGGCGCCCGAACGTGGGGTGGAGACGGACAGGTGACTTCTCGAGCGGGATCGTCCAGAGGACCGGTAAGAGGACCGATTCCGGCTGGATCGGTAAGGCTTAGCTCCGGCAAAAGTTAGGACTGGCCTGCCTCGGGCGTATCCTGCGTGAGAAGTCCCTGGCCTCCTCTGACCAATAAGGTCGAACCAACTGGGATTTCCTAGCAGGTCACGAATTTCTTGGTGAGTAGACTGAGGAGTCCGATTGAGTGAATGAAGTAGCTCAGGGATTTGACCGGTTTACGGGAAGTTAAGGAAAATAAATACTGTATCACTAACGTAGTGGATGGTAACTGGAAAATAGGGAATAATACTTGGGTCCCTCGGGGGACAGTGTAAGATACTACAAGTACTTTAGTATGTTACTCACTGGGAGCGGGATAGAAAGGGGTGAGTGGCACACTCCTATTAAATAGAGGAATGGGAGTAAGAAAAGCATAGTATATGAATTGAGTGTCTGGGAATAACACTGAGTGGGTGGACGAGTTTTCTGTTCCTTACGCCTGGTCATAATCCTGCTTCTACGGGTTGCTCTGTGGTGGAGACATGCACTAGCAGTTTGGCACATAGGAGGCATCTGAAGGAATTGGTGTTAAGCAAATCTTGTATTCCGGACTCCGCGCTGAATATTGTTGTACGATTCTGCTAAACAACGGACACAAAACCATTTGAGTACTAATCCGGGAGTGGGACAGGACTGGGAGCAAAAAGCCGCGGGGGCTGAATTGTTCTACTGTGGTCCAGTGCCATTCATTATGGGAAAGCAAAATAGTAAACCGGTCAAAGAGACTCCCTTGGGAAATCAAAAGTCTCTGTTAGAAGGATTATTTTTGGAAAGTGTCTCGGACACAAGCTTTCACTGGGTCCGAAAGGGGTTCACCTAGAAACTAATAGAAAAGAAAACCGGATTAGACTTTAAGAAAGCATGTAAAAATGGAATAAACAGAGTGGTGGCAGATGGCCGATAGACGGGACTGGGGACATATCAGAAATACAAGAAATAAGGAAAATATTATTTAAAAGAAAGAAGAACGAAAAGAAAGACCCCCTATATCCCGTAATCTGTCCACCCCCTCCTTACCAAACTCCCCGATTCCACCTCCTGCACCCCCTCCTCCAACTGCACCCCTGTTAACAGACGAACCGTCTGGAGCAAGTTTTTATGATGAACAATATCATTATGACCCGTCCTCACATATTGACCCTGAGGAAGATGATTCAGATCATTCACAAGGTGCTACTGGGTTGCAATGGCAGAAGCCAGAAGAGTCATCTGTCTCCCAGCGCACGAGAAGTCAGACCCTCCGCTCTAAACCTATGGGCAGTTTTACTTCCCCTTTGGCTTCCCTAAACCTTCTGGCCCGACATTCTCTTGCCCCTTCATTGAAGTCCCCAACCCCAGACATGATCCCGCACAACCCCCAGGCAATAATAATCCGACTACCGTAATTATTCACTGAAATTGGGACATTCAAGAATTAAAGGATGTGGAGTCTGAACTGCCCGACCCCAAAACGGTCGGTGGACTGAAATTTGTGCAACAGTTAAAGCAGCTTGATGACATGTATAAACCAAATGCTGCAGAGTGGACACAGGTGCTCCGAAAGCTGGGCACCACATGGGCAACTGTAAATCACGGTGATCTTAACGGTGCCCCTTGGCGTTGGAATGAAGCTCTTACACGAGGCCCCGGGAATGAAGGTCCTTTCCTCGCCAGTGGGAGCCTTTGAAAGGAGCCCTGGCAGAAAAATATAAAAAGGGCACAGACTGGTCACTAATTTCAGCCGCTAAGCAGAAAAAAGACGAGACAGTGGATGAATGGGCTCACCGGATGCAAGATCTGATGGCTAATCACTCTGGGCTAGACAATGAAAACGATAGAATTCGTGCTGCAGTGCCTCCTTTGTCTCGGACTGAGAAGTGATATTCAAGACAAAGTTTGCATGTCTTGCATAGGCTGGGAAAGCGCTACGTTCAAGGAAGTCAAGCGTCATGCAGAGCATGCTGAGAGACAGACTAAATTAAAAGAGTCAGACACACAGACCAAACTGTTGGCTGCACAAATAAATTACTATACTGGTGGAACTGATCCGGCTAGGGGAGAGGAGCAGAAATTTCTTTGGAAGGCGAGGGCGCTGGGAGAGGACAAGGGTTCCAATTATCAAGCCCTAATAATCCTTTCGCTCAGATGCCTGACCCTTCGGAGCAGACGCCAGCGCCATATGCCTGTTACGGCTGCGGTGAACTTGGACATTTCAGACGCAACTGCCCACACAAGCGCCCTCCACACCCTCTCCCTGAGCCCAATGACATTCCTTGGTCCTAGGAATTAGCAGGGACCACCAGCCACTTTTCCAGTTTCCTTTGCTTACTTTGTCATGCGATACTGATCCTTTATTGACTTTAATAGTAAACGGCAAAGAAACTGTCTTTCTTGTGGACACAGGAGCCACGCGCTCCACTTTATCGCTGTTGGGGTCCCTGCATCGAAAGACACTGTGAAGGTTCTCACTGCTTCAGGACAACCACACACGCTACTAGTTTCAAAGCCTCTGCAAGTGCAACTCAGCACCGACAGCTCTCCATTAACTCATCGCTTCCTGTTAAATCATTTGTGCCCTGTGAACTTGCTGGGAAGGGATCTTATGACTAAGTTGTCAGTCTCAATTTCTTTAACTAAACAAGGATTTTACTGCTCCATTCCTAAGCTCCTATGCCAAACTACACACCCCAAGCCCTCTTTTGCTGCATGGACCCTTGACATCTCACCACACACCCTCCTCTTGAAAGCCCTTCATTCTTTCCCCTCATGCCTATTTCCCACTTACAAGTCCCGACACCCTGCATTGTACTGCCCAATATTTCCCGCTGAAGTAGACACTCCTTGGTTAGAATCTTTTCTTTCCTCCAGCACATGCCCTGAAACTTTGCACATTCCATGTATTTTTGTTTCATCTACTAAAGCTGCTGCTTCAGTTCACCTCACATGTTCACAAAGTATTTTCTATCTAGGTGGTTCAGTGCCCCATGTCTCTATCTAAATCTGACACCGTTCACTGGGTTGAAATTGGGGACTGGGTTAAAAATGTCTAAATAGAACTGATTGGCTGTACGCTTGCCAGGTATTTTTGACACCTCAGACCATCTAGTTACTAAAGTACTAATTCAGATTGATCTGCCAGTTGTTCGCTCCCTGTGTCACCCGCTCTCTCTTTATGTTCATTGCAAACTGATAGCATTCCATGGCTCTCTTCGATTCCTGATACACTGTGGTCTCAAGGGAAAAATGATTTTGGCAGAATAGCAAATTGTGAACCTCTAGTAATCTTTCCAAAATCCTCCTTCCGTCCTCATCATGCGCAATATCCTCTCTCCCCCGAGGCTGAACTCGGAATTGCTGCTGTATATAAAGATCTCGTTGAAAAGGGGCTATAATTCCTATTAAATATTCTCCTGTAAACTCTCCTATCTTGCCAGTAAAGAAAGCTGATGGCTCTTGGCGCTTTGTCCAAGACCTCAGACAAGTCAATTCTGCTATCTTTCCTAGAGCACCGATCGTGCCTAATCCTTCCACTATTCTGTCTACAATCCCTCCATCTGCACGTTATTTCTCAGTTATTGACTTAGCAAATGCTTTTCTATTCCTGTAAATTCTGATTCTCAGTTTTGGTTTGCTTTTACTTTTCAAAACCGCCGTTGGACATGGACCGTTATGCCACAAGGTTATACAGAGGCTCCTTGTGTATACGGCCAAACGCTTGCTCAAAACCTGGAAGGCTTCTGGCCTGACAGGGGAAGTGCATTGATACAGTACGTCGACGATTTATTACTCTGTAGTGAAACAGAGAAGCATGCACACAAGATACGGAATTATTGCTCAAGTATCTTGCAGAAAATGGGCACAAGGTTTCTAAGGCCAAGCTGCAGCTAGTTCAAACCACTGTCAAATATTTGGGGCATGACATCACTTGTGGTACCAGAGCTCTGTCAAAAGACCGCATAACCACTATTCAAAACCTGCCCAGACCGGTCACAAAACAACAGGTTATGTCTGTATTGGGCATTTTAGGTTACTGTCGACAATGGATTTTAAATTTTTCTGAAAGAGCACAGCCCTTGCAAAATCTAGCTAACACTGCTGACCTTCCTCTTTCTGGCTGCATACAGTGGAATGAGCAGGCTGAGAAGGCTCTGTGTGATTTAAAAGTGCACTACTCTCGCCAGCGTTAGGCTCCTGACTATTCTCGCCCATTCACTTTGTTCGTGGACGAAAAGGGGATATATGAGTTCAGTACTAACACAGCTCCATGGAGAAAACAAAGGCCAATAGCCTATTTTTCGAAAAAATTGGATCCAGTGGCTAAGGGACTTCCAACCTGTCTCAGAGCAGTAGCAGCCACAACAGAAGCCGTGCTAGCCAGTACAGATATAGTGCTCATGAGCCCCCTAACAGTAAAGGTGCCTCACGCTGTACACTCCATTTTAGTACAGGCCAAAACTTCACATCTCACTACTGCTAGGGCAATACACTATCAAAACGTACTCTGTACTTTGTCTAATGTCACAATTGAAAGATGTTCCTTGCGATTGATAATGGAACACCCTCAACCAGCTATGCAGTGGTCAAAGGTGACCACCTGCTGGAGGCAAAACAATTTCGTCAAGTTTAAGCGCAGGCAGCTGAATTAATTGCTCTCACCGAGCCTGTCAGCTGTCAGAAGGGAAAGCAGTAACCATTTATACAGATTCCAGGTATGCTTTTGGAGTCTGCCATGATCATGGAGCATTGTGGAAATTAAGGGATTTAAAACCAGTACTGGTAAGCCCAACCAACATCAGAAATTAGTCGAATCCCTCCTCGAAGCTATAATAAAACCATCAAGACTGGCAATAGTTAAATGCCAGGCCCACACTGGGAAACAAGATCCTGTCAGCAAAGGAAACAACCTGGCTGATTACTTTGCTAAACAGGCTGCCTACAATAACACACCAATTTTTTTATTTCAACAGAAAGATGACAAAGACGCTGATAATCAAATAATCTCTTTACAGAGTGCAGCCACGGACAGAGAAAAGAGAAAATAGTCCGAAGAAGGATCCTCTCTGATGGGGTCTGGACTCACAAGCAAAATAACAAACCTTTCCTTCCAAAAGCTTCTTTTCCAGGTATGGCAAAAATCGCACATGGCCTGGACCACGAAAGGATGCCATGATTCAAGATGTCAAGAGACATTGGGAAGCCGTAGGCTTCTCTACGTATGCAGAGCAATTCTGCAGACGCTGTGCACTATGTCAAAAATTTAACGTAGGTAAAGGTACTCAGGTAAGTCCCGCCATCACACCTAACCCAATGGGTCCATTCAAACATCTTCAAATGGACTTCATTGAACTAACACCATCTAAAGGGTACTGATACTGCTTGGTAATTGTCGATGTGTTCTCCCGATGGGTGGAAGCTTTCCTTTCAAACATGCAGATGCAAAACTGTGGCAAAAGCCTTGATAAAGAAATCATTCCAAGATGGGGAATACCACAAAATTGCAGACTGATAATGGTACCCATTTTGTGAACTCTGTAATAAATGAATTGACCACTTGGCTCCAGATAAATGTGCATCACTATTGCAAGTACCACCCTCAAAGCGGAGGTATAGTAGAAAGGTGCAATGGCACCCTGAAATCTAAATTGGCTAAGATCTGTGAGCAGACGAATTTAACCTGGCCTGACGCTTTACCTCTGGCCTTAATGGGATTGAGAGGGAGGACACACCGGCAGTTGGGACTGTCGCCTTTGAAATTCTGACTGGACGCCCATGCCTGTTGGCATGGTCATTGGCAATGTCAATCTGCATACTGTGGACAATGATCTTCTTTCCAGTCTTACAGGTCTCCGAGCATCCCTGAAGGAGGTCCACGAGCAGGTTAACCAGGCTTGGCGAACTAGTCCTCCACCAACGGAGTCACAGATTCCCTTGGGAACCTGGATACTGGTCAGAGACACCCGAAGGAAGCACTGGCATCAACCTCGCTGGAGGGGACCATTCCAAGTGCTGCTATCCACACCTCACGCCGTTAAAGTCGAAGGACTTCCCGCCTGGATTCACGTGTCGCATTGCAAAAAATGGCATTCATAGCTTTGCTAGTCCTAATCTTTTTTATCCATCTGACTTTAGGACAAGGACAAACATGTGGTGACCATCGGACTCACCAATTGAAGCAATACATGGGATTTTCCCGTTAACTTTCCAAATAGGGAAAACTGCCTCGTTACAGATTGACTTTTGTTCCATTGCTCCCTGTGGGTCCAGTGGACAAGACAAATGGACTGATTTAAATCTCCTCCAGTCTATCTGAATGTTCAAGCTGGAGTGATGTGTTTGCAAACACTGGCGACCAGGACTGGGGGTATAATCCGTGGGAAGCCCAGGAACATAATTTAAAAACAAAGGTTTTCTATGAATGGTTTATATCCACTTTTGGCTCTTTGGGCCAATGGTTCTAATCCATTTTGTTTCCCTTTTAGTGCTTTAACTGTTATTCTTTTGATTTGCTGTTGTCTTATTCCGTTAATCCGTTATTTTATCCAGAAGTTCTTCACTGCCTCAATAACTAAAGCTTATTTTCTCCACACAGAACGCATGCATCTTCTTTCCCAGGCCCAATTCTCTTCCCAGTCTTCTTTCGACCTGGACTGTTTAGCTTAACTCTCTTTATTATTTAAACTTTTAAGTTTAAAAAGGGGGGAATGTGGAATGGAATTTAAAATCTATTGCTAGCTTCTGTATGAAAATCTGCATGTTCTCTGTGTGGCTAGGTATTATTATTAACAGAAGTGTGCTTCCAGCTGTGGAATGCAGCTCTCAGCCACTCCCCGGCTTGTCTCAAGCAGTGTCTGGTTATTGTCCAATTAAGATGCCAAAAATATGACAGGTTTTCTGATAAGCTTCATTCCAAATATAAGACTAGAATTTATGCTTCCGGTGTAATCAGCAAATTTTGTAAAGAATGTTCTATGGCCTTGTTTGGAACTGCTCTATTTTTTTTTCTAATCATTCTCTTTGAAGATTTTGTTATAAATGCAGCTGAACCCCCCTTGTCGGGGGCCTTCCTTGCATTTTCTCTCTGTAAGGAAAAGCCACTCTGCTCACCAAGAAGTCAGAAATAAAAGATTCTGCTTATTAGAATTGGTGTCTGCCTGCTATTTGTTTGAACCTTCGTCCACAATTGACAGTCATGTTACGTTATTTTTAAAATGTTCCCTTTTCTTTTTCATAGCTTCTTTAACACACTACATCTCCGGCCAAGCGATACGCTGGGTATATATATATATATATGTATATATATATCCCGCTCTACATACTCGAATAATGGATACTTTATTCGCCATCAATGATTGTTTTGGTAAAGCCATACTCAGTGTATTCATTAGATGAACGGTAAAAAAGTAAGAGCGAGGGGAGGATGACTTATTGAGGCATGCAAGCAAAACCAATAGCACGCGGGCTTGATGTACGAAAAAATACATCTTTTCAAGTTCTATTTAGTCCATATGTGTCAAACTCAAGGCTCGAGGCAACATCCGCCCAGTGTAATTATATCCGCCCGCTTAGATCATTTTATATACTGTATTATTGTTATTAATGGCGGGATATGAGTAACTGGTAACACAATAAACTACAGATCCATAATGCAGCGCTTCAGCTGACCTTTCCAACAATTACGATCCTGCTTCTCTTCAGTCAAGCTTCCTTACTTTATGAAGGAAGTAGCTTTTTCTGTGAGCTTCTGCACTGTTTTATAAACGAACGATATATAAGAAAGTCCTTTTTCCTTGCTTGCCAACGGCAGCCTTTTTATTTAATCCACGGGTTCTCCGCTGTTTCATTGTTCATTTATTACGATTTTTATAGTTATTGTGTAGGTTTTATTTAATCCACGGGTTCTCTTCTGTGTTCACTGCGTGTCTTCGCTTAGCTGAGCTCCTCGGAAGCAGCTTTCTCACAGCTTCTGCACTGTTTTAAAAATGAACGACATATAAGAAAGTGCTTTTTCCTTGCTTCACCAATGAAGCAACCTTTTTATTTAATTCACGGGTTCTCTTCTATTTTATTGTTCATTTATTACGATTGTTACAGTTATTGTGTAGGTTTTATTTAATCCACGGGTTCTCTTCTGTGTTCACTGCAAGTGTGTCTTCTTTCGCTTACTTAATCTTCGCCAAGGAAGCAGAAACTTGCAACCACCAAACTTTGTAACGCACAAGACTTCAGGTCACATCTCTATAAAACAACCTAATTGAAGCAACTATATTTACTGGCAGTGCCTCAGGTGACACAGTTTTTATTCCTCGCATCCCGCTTATACCATCTAATCTCCCATTTCAATTCAAACGCTGCTCAATTTCCAGTAAGGCTCTGCTTCGCAATGATAATTAATAAGTCTCAGAGACAAACACTACAAAAGGTTGGCATTGATTTGAGGCGGAATTGCTTTTCACATGGCCAACTGTATGTTGCATGCTCAAGAGTGAGCTCAGCACACAGCTTAGTATATATATATATATATATATATATATATATATATATATATATATATATATATATATATATATATATGATAGCAACACTCATTACTCACAACAGTGACAAAACAATTACATTGACAATCATGTTACGTTATTTTCAAAATGTTTCCTTTTCTTTTTCATAACTTCTTTAACACACTACTTCTCCGCTGCGAAGCGCGGGTATTCGGCTAGTCTAATGATAAAATGTGACGCAGTAGAAATGACCGGATTATGAAAATTCTGTTTTTTTGCAGTTGGTGTAAGGGCTGTTCAGCTTGCATGTGTAAAGAAAGAAAAGTTATTTCTATGATTTAAAGGTAAAAAGGTTAAAGACGCCACAATTCAACTGTTTAACCCTCGTCAGGTGTGCATCTGAAAAGTAAAAAGTAGGCAACACACAGTAAATAGGAGGTGAAGGAGGGATCAAACTCAGGGCAGATTAAAGAAGAAAAGGTAAGAGTAGGTGAGAAAAAGCTGCCATTAGAGAAGATGTATGTAGAGGTTGAAAGGTCAGTCAGTCATTAAGACCTGGAGAAATCTGTGATCCCAGGATGAGAACGAGCTAAGTGTCTTCTGATTTTATTTGAAAAGTGTCTTTGAAGCCTTGTGAAAGAACACAAACCGAGAGATCAGTGTGGCTGTGCTCAAGAGTGTTTTACAATTGACTTTGTGAGGTCTTTAAATTTTAACAGTTCAAGTGTCCTCCCTGAAATGGTCTTCTGGCCTTCTCCCTGTGTCACCTCTGTAGCTGTCTGGACACGTCCTATGAGAAACGCAGTAATTAAGATTGCTAGACTTGCAAGAGGCTCGTTGTTTAATATCGATTAATAATCCAGTGGGACTTCGATACAATGGGATTGTTGGTGACACCGCAGCTCCTGCTATCGCTCAAAGTGCCCTGTCCACCGCATGAGAAGGGTATCCTCTATCAAGGAAAAACTCCTCATTCTGAGTGCTTCCATACAGAAGTCACTCTCATCACTGCAGGGTAGTGGAGTCTAAGGACCTGTGAAAGACGTCAAGAGCTTTTAGTGTGCCAGGGATAGAAGGAGCTGGGGAGAAGGTAACTTTGTGAGCCAGTTGGTTTGTCCTAGACAGAGGGTTAAAGTCATGGAAAGCTGATTGACTGATAGCTATAAAGGGTAGATTTGTGGTGGAAACGTTGACCATAAACCCCAGAGGTGGATGGAAAGTAATAAAATCATTAATGAATTCCTATAGCAGGCTCCTGGAGCAAGAGGCGGCACAAGCACATTGTCAATATATCTTTTGTGTAGAGTCTAGGTAGGAAGAATTGAATCGCTCTTCCACCCAGATGTTTAGGTTTTACAAATGGACCATTTTTAATAAAAATATATTTTGTCATTTATAATTGCCACTACCATTACACATTGTCATACATGTACACGGGTCACCTCCCAGACTCATGAAAGGTACACAAGGGGACAATATCACTGACACTGTTATCTTTCCTTTCAACCTCAGCCCAGAGGAACGGCCCAATGAGTGTTCCCTTGGTCAACAAATACATTAAAATATTGGAATCATTTTCAGACCCACATATTTCTCTCTGTTTATAATTACTAAGGTGATATTTGTTAAGCGAAAATTTAAATCATAAGCTATAATAGCTGTTTATTTCCAACTTAAGTTGCATCGCATTACATTAGTGTTGTGTCACAGTTTAAGATGGCATCACGCTATCCTCTTTGTCAAATTTTCTGGATAACAATACATATAATGTTCAGTGTGATTAGTGACCTTCAATTGCTTTGTTGTTGGTTCTTATTACTTTCCTGGTTAGACCTCTGATCATTTAAGACTATGCTTCTCTGTTTTCTCATGGTAATTTTATTCTTAAAAATTGCTACCACCAGTTTTCAATACAGTAACAGTTTAGGGTTTTGAATTGGCAGAGGTACAGCAGATCATTTCGAGAGTCTCTGCTGACGACATACAACTTGTGCACTGGAATGCTTACGTCGGCATCACTTATTTCACAGATGTGCAAAACAGAGTGATGAAGCAGGCAGGCACCCATGGGCACCCTCAGCCACAAAGAAGGCACTTGGAGTCTCAGGACAGGCTGCAGAATCAAGCTTTATTGTGTGGCGCCCATATAGACTCACTTCCACTGGCATGAGTGCCCACTAATGGGCTAACCGTACTTTTATTACAGTTCTTATCATAGAACCCATTACTCATCCTCATCTGACTCACAGTCATCTTGTAGCCTTAGACTTGCCCCCAATTTGTTCCGCCAGTATTTCCCAGCCTAACGAGAATAGTGCTTTGCCAATGTGAATGCTCATAAAATTATAATGGCTGGTGACTTTAATTGTGTGTTAACACTAGATTTCCTGAAGCCCGTGAAAGAAGTCCTAAACCCGGCCCACCTTAAATCTGCTTGCACCTCTTCATCAGCATCTGCTGACACAGTACATGAGTACTGACGTGACTTTAACTGCTGCTGGTAGCTCCACGGAATTGTTGTTACAGTTCTGCCTTGGTCCAGAAACGGTTTCATAAGCTTTATGACCTTAGTCTCGTAAAGTCTTTCTCCTATGAGGCGACTGGGATCTATTCCTGAATAAGATCAAACACAGTTGCGTAGGGTGCGACAGGAGCTTCCACCTGCGGCTAAAGTCACAGATAGAGAAGCTGTGATCTGTGGCACCTCTGCATGATAACCACCTTGTTCCACCCTCTCAAACGTTCACAGTTTTTAATATTTGGATAACGTTCTGGACTAAATCACTTAGAGATCTGTACATCGACAAGGTCTTCACATCCTGCAAATAATTACAGTCCAAATGGAGAAACTTTGTTAAACAAAAACCTGCCCAATGTTCCTCACCTCCGACCTACTTCTATTCCTGAAAAAATATTGATTAGTCTTGAGGACTCAGACAGCATTTGTGTAGTGTGTAAGAACATTTTAAAATCCCTTCCTTCCCAAGAGCCCAGAGTACAGTTGAATAAGGATCTCTCACTCAACATCTCAGAAGAGGAGTGGAAGGCAGCAATGCACAGAATTCACTCGAGCTCCTTATCCGCAAAGAACACAATTATTCAACTTAAAATCATTTATCGAGCATATCTGCCTCCTTTAAAGCTGTCCAAAATGTTTGCAGGGCAGGAGCCAACGTGTGAACGTTGTAAACAAGTTCCAGCCTCATTGGGCCACATGTTTTGGGCCTGCACCAAATTAGCATCATTCAGGACCAAAATCTTCAAATGCCTCTCAGACAGCCTTGTTGTCCCAATCCCTCACTATTACTTCACTATTGGCACGTAGACATCTCGTTCAACTGGAAGAATCCTAACTCACCTCTGCTAAGTCAGTGGGTAACTGATGTTATAGATTATCTGCTTGTATGAAAACTTATTTGCTTTAAATAAAATCAGTAAAATGTTTGAAAACAAAAACAGTGCTTTTCCCTGCTCATCACACCCACTTGGCAGGCCTTCACCGTGAACCCACCTAGTTCCTGCCACCATTACGTAATGCCCACCATCTGACCCAAACTTTCCAACATTACTCCTTACGCTGCACAGGTGTCTGAGTCCTGTTTATCAATCGATTCCCACCAGCAAGTCCGAATCAGGCGGGCCTACACAGACAAACTCAAAGAAGTAGTTTCTTGTTGCACAAACATCCCTCAAGGCTAGAGGTCCAGGCAGCCGCATCTCTAAGACAATGGCGCTGTTTCTAATACTGTAGTTTCCTAGCAGGCAGACAGGGAGTCGGAAACCTGACCGTGGCAGGTTTAAAATTAATCTATTTGGCTTTCTCTCATGGTTAAAGTCGCAGTAGCTGCGTTTCTTGAAACAATGGCCTGTTTAGCGCTCTCAAAGTACACGGTGTCCTTGACTGAAGATTTAAACTTAGCTGCCAGATAGTTTCACATTTGAAGAGAACAGTAATAAAATGTAAAGGCAGAGGTATCTTTGCAATTTAACCCTTACTATATTGGCGTGCTCTAAGATTCAATGCTTAACTTCATATACAGTCATATGAAAAAGTTTGGGAATCCTCTCGGCCTGCATCATAATAATTTTCTTTCCTTTCACCAAAAAAGATAACAGTGGTATATCTTTAATTTCCTAGGAACATCTTAGTACTGCGGTGTTTTCCGAACAAAGATTTTAGTGAAGCAGTATTTAGTTGTATGAAATTAAATCAAATGTGACAAATGTGCTGTGCAAACATTTGTGTCCCCTTGTCATTGTGCTGATTTGAATGCCTGTCACTGCTCAATGCTGATTACTTGGTTGGATTAGCTTGTTAAGCCTTGAACTTCACAGACAGGGGTGTCCGATCATGAGAAACGGTATTTAAGGTGGTCAATTGCAAGTTGTGCTTCCTCCCCTTTGACTCTCCTCTGAAGAGTGACAGACAGCATGGGATCCTCAAAGCAACTCTCCAAAGATCTGAAAACAAAGATTGTTGAGTCTCCTGGTTTAGGGGAAGGCTACAAAAAGCCATCTCAGAAGTTTAAACTGTCAGGTTAAACTGTAAGAAATGTAATCTGGAAATGGAAGGCCACAGGCACAGTTGCTGTTAAACCAACCCAGATCTGGCAGGCCAAGAAAAATACCAGAGCAGCATATGCGCAGGATTTTGGGAATGGTTCTGGAATGGCTGTCACAGACCCCTGACTTGAATATCATTGAAAATCTATGGGATGATTTGAAGCAGGCTGTCCATCAAATTGAACTGAACTGGAGGGATTTTGTTAGAAGAATGGTCAGAAATACCTCCATCCAGAATCCAGACCCTCATCACAGGCTATAGGAGGACAGCATCTAGAGGCTCAAAGGAGGCTCAGCTAAGTATTGATGTCATATCTCTGTTGGGGTGCCCACATTTATGCACCTGTCTAATTTTGTTATGATGCATATTGCATATTTTCTGTTAATCCAATAAACTTAATGTCACTGCTGAAATCCTACTGTTTCCATAAGGCATGTCGTATATTAACTCTTTGAGGGCTGAATATTTTTTCAAAAAAACATAAAGCAATGGTTTCATACAGAAATAAACATAAGGCATCTGTTGCTGTGTGCTGTGGCTGCCAGTTTGCCAGGAATGCGCAGCAGGTTGGTTGCCAGGCTGTCTTTGTGGTGCGAGGATGGCAGTGGCGGTCACGGTGTGTCACAATCTGGTTTGTACTTCTCGTCACTGTAAGTGGCGGTCTACCCAGGCGAATATTGCTCTCGGCGTGTCAGCTACACGAACGCCTGTTCAGCACCACAATCAGCTGATGCTGGTACCTCACATTCATTTTCGATCACTTGTATCAAAACCGGAGTTCGACAAATCAGAGTCCAATTCAGTGATAATGTGCAAAACGTCGTCCATGGAGTATTTTGCTTTACGCATTCTCCTTGATCTCTTGCCAGAAGTCAATGCCATTTTTGCTGCTGTTTGTGCATCGCTACTCACGCGAGTGTGGGGAATCTCGCTAACTTTCATCCTAGCAAAGATAGTCCTACTTAAAAGGAAGTTGCTACTTTGACAGCTCGGCCAATGATAAATAAAAATCCAAAGAATTCAGAGGGGTTCCCAAACTTTTTCATATGACTGTATGTCTTTCAATGTATGCAAATCATCAATTTTGAGAATGTACTTTTCTATAAGAGCAGATAAGAATGCAGCAAGAAGCAATGTAAAACAAGATGGTGCAACCATCAGTGCAACAAGACGACAGTGCATTAAAGATTAACTGGAGAATTAGTGACGGAGAGTTGGAGAATTAGTGATGAGTGAGAGAGTGAGTGAGGGCTTTGCCTTTTATTAGTATAGACTAGCAAAATACCTGCGCTTCGCAGCGGCAAAGTACTGCCTTAAAAGTTGTATTAAGAAGAAATTTAAATCTTTTTAAACTGAGGGAAAATATACCAATAATTATCTGTTAAGGATCTCTTTGTATACCACATTGTGAGTTCGGCCCTCCGGTTGTAATATGACCAAGCGGTGCGCTGAGCTTACTCTTGAGCATGTAACGTACAGTCGGCCATGTGAACAGTAATCTTGTCTCAAATCTCACAGCTTGGATTGCTGCTGTCATAATCAGTTTGAGTTTCATGGTTTGTTTCAATGACGACAGTATTTGCAGGATTTGTTGTGTTGAAGTGACATTTGGCATCTGTCAAGCGTTGTAAGCACACAACCGGTTTCATCGATCAAAGAACTGTCACTTACCGAGTGGTTTCCATGCCCAGAGATGGCACCTACCTTTTCCATTCTCTGTGTTAAATATTGCACGGCCATATCAGGCTCACTCTTGATATCCAGAGGAACATTGTGTCTTATGTATTGAATGACTGGCACAGGTTCAAGGTGTGGACTGATGACGGTACAGGAGATAATTAGACTACACAGGAGCACTAGAAGAGTGAAATGCTTAAGCCCTTCACCTATGGTTCTGCATGTGAGTTGATGGCTGCCGCTGAATTGTTTGGTTGTCACTTTCAAGTGTACCGAAATGGCCAAATATTTCACACCTTTTGACAACCGCCAATGCCTCTTAAACATCTTAGATTCACAGGTGACATTTCAGTAGTGGACACTTTAATGTTTATGAATGTTTAAACTCTCAAAAGCTGGATGTGAAGTTATCGATGAAACCGGTTGTATACTTACAGCGCTTGACAGATGCCAAATGTCACTTCAACACAACAAATCCTGCAAATACTGTCGTCATTGAAACAAACCATGAAACTCAAACCGATTATGACAGCAGCAATCCAAGCTGTGAGATTTGAAACAAGATTACTGTTCACATGGCCGACTGTACGTTACATGCTCAAGAGTAAGCTCAGCGCACAGCTTGGTCATATTACAACCGGAGGGCCGAACTCACAATGTGGTATACAAAGAGATCCTTAACAGATAATTATTGGTATATTTTCCCTCAGTTTAAAAAGGTTTTATTTTCTTCTTAATAAAAATTTTAAGGCAGTACTTCGCCGCTGCAAAGCGCGGGTATTTTGCTAGTATATATATAATTCACTAAGGGCACACAAGACAGTGAGTGCAAGACAGAGAGCCATGGCCACCAACTCTAAGACCATGGGATACGCACGACAGAGCCTCCTCCATCTCTGCCTCCTTCCGCATCGCTGCTCCTCAAGGCTAAAGAGAAGGCTAAATCAAACAGCAATAATTAGCAAACAAACAAAGATAGCTGGCAGTAACACACAGTGCAAAATTCACAATTGGTATGCCAGTTTGAAAAGATAAGTTTTGAGGGAAGTTTTAAAATATGTTATTGAATCGAGCTGACGAATTTGAGAGAGAAGAGAATTCCCGAGTTGAGGAGCACAATGAGAGACGCTCGAGCTCTCATAGCACTGAGTCTGATGTGCGGTACAGAAAGTGGAGCTGCAGATGAGGATCTGAGTGAGCGAGAAGAGTGTCAGTCTGTAGAAGATCAGAGAGGTTGAGGAGAGCTTTAAATGTTAAGAGTGGTATTTAATATTGTATTCTGTAGTTAACAGGGAGCCAGCGAAGTTGAGAGAGAATAGGTGTAGTACGTTCAGTGGATTTAGAACAACAACAACATTTATTTATATAGCACATTTTCATACAAATAAAATGTAGCTCAAAGTGCTTTACAAAATGAAGAACAGAAAAATAGAAGACACAATAATAGAAAAAAAAAATAAGTCAACATTAATTAACATAGAGTAAGTAAGGTCCAATGGCCAGGGTGGACAGAAAAAACAAAAAAAAACAACTCCAGAGGGCTGGAGAAAAAAAAATAAAATCTGTAGGGATTCCAGACCAAGAGACCGCCTGACCAGTCCCCTCTGGGCAATCTACCTAACATAAGTCAAACAGTCCTCTTTGTATTTAGGGTTTTCATGGAAGGACCTGATGATGATGGTCACGTAGACTTCTGGCTTTCAGTCCATCAATGTTGGAGCATCATGATGCTTTGAGTAGGTGGAGGTGGCACAGGCCGCCACCACAAAGAAACCAGAAAAAGAAACAGAAGAGAGAGTAGGGGTCAGTATGGATTTTAGAGCCACTGTGAATAGTTATTATAATGAATTGAACATACAGAGTATCAGGATTAAATTAAAGTGAAGTTATGAGAAGGCCATGTTAAAGTAATGTGTTTTCAGCAGTGTTTTAAAGTGCTCTACTGTATTTGCTTGGTGAATTCCTATTGGCAGGCTATTCCAGATTTTAGGTGCATAGCAGCAGAAGGCCAACTCGCCACTTCTTTGAAGTTTTACTTTTGGAATTCTAAGGAGACACTCATTTGAAGATCTGAGGTTACGATTTGGAATATAAGGTGTCAGACATTCCGATATATAAGATGGAGCGAGATTATTTAAGGCTTTATAAACCATAAGCAGTATTTTAAAGTCAATCCTGAATGACACAGGTGACCAATGTAGTGACATCAAAACTGGAGAAATGTGTTCAGATTTTCTTTTCCCAGTTAGGATTCTAGCAGCTGCATTCTGCACTCGTTGCAAGTGTTTTATGTCTTTTTTGGGTAATCCTGAGAGGAGTGTGTGACAGTAATCTAGTCTACTGCTGGGGAGGCAAAAAGGAGGGTGGGGGTTAAGGGGAAGAGAAAGAGAGCAGGCTTGATCTATATCTAATCTATCATCTCAATCTTTATAATTATAACTATCAACGTAATAATAAGCTGCATGGCAACAACTCTTGGGGAATAGGAAATTAAGACCTAAACTATTTCACTTCCAGTTAAGACTATAAATGACATCAAAAACTCAGAATCAGTGTCTCCATGATGGGACAGTTAACTTCGTAAGCTGGAATGTTAAAGGCCTGAATCACGAATTAAAGAGAAAGAAAGTACTTTCTCACCTAACAGGTCTAAATGCTAAAATAGTATTTTTACAGGAAACCCACTTACTAAGTAAGGATCAGTTCCGCTGCAAAAGACTGGACTCCAAATGTTCCATTCTAGTTTTACAAAGAAAACTAGAGGGGTGGGAATTCTCATACATAGAACAGTACCATTTGTAGCATCAGATGTAATTTTGGATCCTGAAGGGAGATATGTGATGGTCATGGGAGACTTATCTAACTGTAAAATGATTTTGATAAATGTTTATGCACCTAATGTTGATGATAAGGAATTTATACAAAATTTATTTGCATCCATTCCCAATCTGAACACTCATAAACTTATAATGGCTGGGGACTTTAATTGTGTTCTAAATCCACTTTTAGATAAGACTTCCTCCACAGGGGGAAAGGCAACTAACACCGCAAAGATAATTACAAAGTTTATAACTGATCACAACTTATCAGATCCCTGGAGGTTTTTAAACCCAAATTCAAGAACATATTCTTTCTACTCACCAGTACATCATTGCTACTCAAGGATTGATTACTTCTTTATAGATAATAACTTCTTGCCTAAGATTAAATCTTGTAAATACGATGCTATTGTTATTTCAGACCATGCTCCGATGATCTTGGAGCTGAAATTACTAAGCCCCATACACTCACCCGCAGATGGCGTCTCAATCCGCTTCTATTAGCTGACGAGAATTGTACTGAATTTATATCCAAACAAATTGAATTCTTTCTAGAGACAAATACATCCCCTGAGATCTCTGCAGGAATACTCTGGGAAACTCTTAAGGCCTTCTTAAGAGGACAGATTATCTCATATCTTTCCCACAGAAATAAATCCGAAGCGAAGAAAGTAGCAGAGATAAAAGCGAAATTACTAAAATAGATGAAGAACATGCCAGACTACCAAGCGAGACTCTACATAAGAGGAGGCAGGCTCTACATTCAGAATTAAACCTCTTGACAACTAAAGAAACTGAACAACTAATTTACAAATCCAGACATCATTATTATGAACATGGAGAGAAAGCTAATAAGCTTTTAGCGCAACAAATTCACAAGCAAGATATGCATAGCGCAATCTCGTAATTACTAACACGACGGAGATAAAATCATCGAACACAAAAATATAATGTACACTTTTAGAGACTACTATAAATCCCTATATACTACTGAGTTTAAAGAAGACAATATACAATCTAATGCATTTCTGGATAAATTACAGATACCACAAATTGACGCTTTTAGTGTGGAGGAACTCGATAAACCTCTGTCATTATCAGAATTACTGGATGCTATAAAGTCACTCCAAGGTGGAAAAGCAGCAGGCCCTGACGGCTACCCTGCAGAGTTTTACAAGAAATTCTCGCTCAGCTAGCTCCCTCCTATTAGCAACATTTACAGAAGCCAGAGATAACCAATCTCTTCCACAAACCTTTCGCCAAGCACTAATCACTGTCTTTCCAAAACAAAATAAGGACTTATTACAATGTGCATCATACAGACCAATTTCACTTCTGAATAACGACTAAAAGATCTCTAAAATCATAGCTAGAAGGATGGAGAAAACCTCTATCACAAGTTCAAACTGGATTTATTACACACTTATCTTAATCTTATGACTGTTTACTGGAATATCCTACCAACATGAAATCAAACACCCCAGAAATATTATTATCATTGGATGCAGAAAAAGCATTCGACATGATTGAATGGAAATACCTTTTACTATTTTGGAGAAGTTTGGGTTTGGCCCGAACATTTGTGCATGGATTAAATTACTGTATACTAACCCAGAAGCTTCAGTTTGCATCAATAACATTTGCTCAGACTACTTTAAACTAGAGCGTGGCACAAGACAAGGATGCCCTTTGTCACCACTGCTGTTTGCAATTGCCATTGAACCACTGGCAATACATTGTCGAAATACTGATCAGATAAAGGGGATTAGCAGAGAAGGACTGGAACAGAAAATCTCATTATATGCAGATGACATGGTACTGTATATATCGGACCCAGAAAATTCTGTGCCTGCAGTCTTAGCAGCACTCACAGAATTTCAAAAGCTCTCTGGTCTCAGAATTAATCTGAATAAAAGTGTACTCTTTCCAGTGAATTCTCAAACATATAATATTAGATTAGACACCCTTCCTTTTATCATTGCAGAACAGTTTAAATACCTCGGGGTAAACATCACAAGTAAACATAAAGCTCTTTATCAACAAAATTTCGTCGTCTGCATGGAAAAAATTAAACAAGACTTGCATAGATGGTCAACCCTTCATCTCACACTAGCTGGAAGAATTAACACTGTTAAGATGAATATTCTTCCTAAGCTCCTTTTTATTTCAAAACATACCAATATACATTAATAAATCGTTCTTTAAGCAATTAGATTCAACAATAACCTCATTTATTTGGAATTCTAAACATCCACGCATCAAAAGAGCGACCCTACAAAGACAAAAGGCAGAAGGCGGCATGGCTCTACCTAACTTCCAGTTTTATTACTGGGCGCAAATATACAGTCGATAAGAACCTGGACACAAATAGAAGAACATACACAGGCATGGACCGCAATAGAAGTAAAATCCTGCAGTACTTCTTTGCATTCCTTAAGTGCTCCAATAAACACCCTATCGGCAATACACTAATAACCCAATTGTGCTCCACCACTTAGAATCTGGAACCAATGTAGAAAGCATTTTAAGGCGGAGAAGCTTCTTTCTGTGGCACCTGCAAAAGAACCACCTCTTTCAACCCTCACAAACATATGCAGTTTTAATATCTGGAAAAATTTGGAATTAACTTGCTTAGAGATCTTTATATAGACAACGTCTTTGCATCCTATGAACAATTACATTCCAAATTTATTCCAATTTCTTTCACTATCTTCAAATCAGGAACTTTGTTAAACAGAACCATAAATCTTGCACCCTCATCCACGCTGGAAAAAAATTGCTCAATTTCAAGGAGTTAGACTCCATCTCTACAATATATAAAATCCTTTTACAATCCCTTCTTTCAAAGATCCAAGAGTATCAGAGGTCAGCCTTTCCTATAAATGATAAAAGTTAGTCCCTTAATGCTGTGCACACAGCCCAACTCCTTATCTGCATAAATCATACAACTCAAAATTATATATCGAGCATATCTGCTCTCAAAATGTTTCCAGGGCATGATCCAACTCTGGAACGTTGCAACCAAGCCCCAGCCTCACTAGGTCACATGTTCTGGGCCTGCACCAAATTAACATTATTCTGGACAAAAATTTTAATTACCTCTCAGACAGTCTTGGACTCACAATCCCTCCTAACCCATTAACAGCTGTGTTTGGGGTTCTTCCAGAGGGTCTTAAAGTGGAGAAAGACAAACAAATTGTGATTGCATTCACTACACTGTTGGCACGCAGACTTATTCTGATAAACTGGAAGAACCCAAACTCTCCTCTTTTAAGTCAGTGGGAAACTGATGTGTTATATTATTTAAAATTGGAAAAAATCAAATACTCAGTTAGAGGATCTGTGCAGACTTTTTCAAAACATGGCAGGATCTAATCAGTAATATTTTGAAATGAGTTTATAAAGCACAGAGAATTTGTTGATTTAGGTATTTTTAAAGCCTTAAATTTTACACCGTTTGGCTTCTCTCTCTCAAGGGTGGGATCGATCTGTTCTTAGCATAATTCTTTTTAAAAGCGTGAATTAATTTCTCAGCATCTTTCAATGATATAAGAGGTCTAACTTTTGCTATGTTTCTTAAGTGAAAAATGCTGTCCTAGTGGTCTGATGAATATGCGATTTAAAATTCAGATTACAGTCAACAGTTACCCCTAAGTTTTTACTTCCGTCTTAACTTTTAATCCTAATGCATCAAGTTTATTTCTGATAACCTCATTGAATCCATTATTGCCAATTACTAAAATTTCAGTTTTCTCTTTATTTAGTTTGAGAAAATTACTATTCATCCATTCAGAAATACCAGTAAGACATTGTGTTAGTGAATCGAGAGAGTCGGAGTCATCAGGTGCTATTGATAAGTACAGCTGTGTGTCATCAGCATAGCTGTGGTAGCTCACGTTGTAACCTGAGATAATCTGACCTAACGGAAGCATGTAGATTGAGAAGAGAAGCCGACCCAGGATAGAGCCTTGTGGAACACCATATGGATATCATGTGTCTTTGAGATGTGATTACCACAACTCACAAAGAATTTTCTCCCTGCCAGGTAGGATTCAAACCAATTTAAGACACTGCCAGAGAGGCCCACCCATTGACTAAGGCGATTTCTAAGAATATTGTGATCAATGGTGTCAAATGCAGCACTCAGATCTAAGAGGATGAGAACAGATAAATGGCCTCTGTCTGCATTTACCCACAAGTCATTTACTACTTTAACGAGTGCAGTTTCTGTGCTGTGATTTGTTCTGAAGCCTGACTGAAATTTATCAAGAATAGCATGTTTATTGAGGTGGTCATTTAACTGCATAATGACTGCCTTCTCTAGAATTTTACTTAAGAAGGGCAGGTTAGAGATGGGTCTAAAATTTTCAAAGGCAGAGGGGTCAAGATTATTTTTCTTGAGCAGGGGTTTAACTACAGCAGTCTTAAGACAGTCTGGGAAGACCCCCGTATCTAATGACGAATTTACTATGTCAAAATATTGTCAATTAGCACGCCTGATACTTCTTTGAAAAACCTTGTTGGTATTGGGTCAAGGACGCAGGTGGAGGGTTTCAGTTGAGAGATTATTCTATGTAATTCAGGTAAATCTATCCTGGTGAAAGCATTTAATTTGTTTATAATGGAGTACCGGGGCTTTGGAGGTTCTGCAGTGTTGGGGAGATATACTATGTTATCTCTAATATCATTAATTTTTTGATTGAAAAATACAGCAATGTTCTCACAGGTTTCACTGGAAGTATTCTGGGGCATTCCTTTGTGTTACCTGGGTTTAACAGACGATCAATTGTAGAAAATAAGACTCTGGGATTACTAGCATTGTTATTTATAATATTAGAGAAATAGCAGCGCCTCTCAAGACGGACTGTGTTATTGTATTCTGTTATTTTAACCTTCAATATCTCATAATGGATAGTTAGTTTAGTTTTCCTCCATTTACGCTCAGCTCTACGACATGTTCTTTTTAAATCAGACACTCTTTGGGTCTTCCATGGAATAACAATGCTAGAAGATTTTTAACTGTCTTTTCAGGTGCAACTATGTCAACAGCAGCTCTTACTTTAGAATTAAAGTTTTCCACCTTACTATTTACATTATCCTCGCTATTATAGTTGGCACTATAAACGGACTGATTACTTAAAATGTTTGTAAGTTTTAAGGCTGCTGATGAGTCAAAGAAGCGTTTTTTAACAAAATGCTTCTCCTGAATGTTTTCTATCTTTATTTCTATATTAAATAGTAGAAGGAAATGGTCTGATAGACCGATATCAGTGATCTGCTTTATATCAACTTTAAGTCCTTTAGTAATCACTAAGTCTAACGTATGACCTGCTTTATGTGTAGGCTGATTAACGAGCGTCTCAAATCAAAGGAGTCCAGGAGGTTCATGAATTCTTTTACTTTTTGGTCACACTGATTATTGATATGAAAGTTAAAGTCGCCGACTATTAAGAGTGTGTCATAGTTCGTAATTAAAATTGACATTAATTCTGAGAATTCTCAAAGAAAGACGCGTTATATTTAGGAGGTCTATACACGGATAATACTAGAACGTGAGAATCTCCATGAATAACAACGGTGAGATACTCAAAGGACTTAAATTTACCAAAACTAACATCTTTACATTTTAACCGGCACGAGTAAATGTTTGCCATGCCAACCCCTTTTTTTCCCTGGCGGTCTGCACGAGTAAAACTGTAATCCGGAGGCGCAGATTCGATTAAAACAGCCGCGCCGTCTGAGTTAAGCCACGTTTCACATAGTGCAAGAAAATCAATGTTACTATCACTAATAAGATCGTTTATAAAAAATGTCTTGTTAGTTAAAGCTCTAACATTTCATAGTGCCATATTTAATGTTTCGGAGGGCAGAGCTGAATTCTATGAGCGTTATTGGTATTCAGGACAAAAACGAAGTTATTTTTGTTAACGCCGCTCTGTGTGTATTTTTTATGTAATCTACAATCTGGTTTTATAGTTTTAATGTATTGTTGATCTAAAGTAGTAATTGCAATTAAATTATTGGTGTTTATGCCGCACTGCCTAGATTTTGTACGTGCATTAAGATTTGTTATTAGATTATTAATGTTGTGCACTTTAACGGAAGACTCTGTTAAGCCATTATGTCCTATCAAAGCAGTAGCATTACGGAAGGGGTTTAAAGTAGAAGTAGACAGTCAAGATAGATGAATTACCTTAGCGATGTTTTCGGAGAGGACCCTGCCGCCAAATCTATTCGGATGCAGTCCATCCCGCTTGAAGAAGCGTGGCCTTTCCCAAAATAGATCCCAGTTGTCAATAAACCCGATGTCTTGAGTCTCGCAGAAGCCTCTCAGCCAGTTGTTTAAACCAGCAGACGACTGTAGTATTCATTCGATCGTCTGACGAGAGGTAGTGGACCCGTGATGAAAATTTTTGCCGATGGGGTCCTCTCCTTCATGTCTTTAACTAGTGCTGCGAAGTCAGCCTTGAGAACCTCCGACTCTCGGTACCTTATGTCGTTTACGCCGGCGTGTAAAATAATGGATCCAACTGCCCTCTTGTGCTTCTCGTAGATGGTTGGCGCCCGTCTCATCACATCTCGGACTCGAGCACCGGGAAAACAAGAAACAAAAGATTTTCAATTAGGGCACGTGATATTGAGGTTTCGTACAATCGAATCACCTACCACGTTTACATCACCCGGGGTTGAAGGCAAACTGGGGACGCGGAGAGGGTCGAACCGGTTCTGGATTTGGATGCTCGCCTGTGCCGATGGAGGTGTTCTAGCCTTGAACCCCCGCCTGCAAAGCTGAAACCAGTCTAGGTATTCACCGGCGTTGTCGTTGCTCCTACGAGGCGCGGGGGTGAAGCTTACTTGCCCTTGGAATTGAGCGGCACGAGGTGGGGTTGATGTTATGTCGACTTCAGATGTGGAGGGTTGTTTATCCAGCAGCCGAGCCTTCAAGTCTCTGAGGTACCTTCGTCTCGACAGGAGTTTCTGAATCTGTTTATCGAGTGCCTGGAGTTCTTCGACGACAACGGCAACGCGATTCATGTCACTGTCGGCCGTTGTCTGCTTCTACTTCCGCTTCCGCTTCGTCACCTAGGAAAGAAAGAGAGAAAGAATGGAGAGGACAGCAGGTTATTATCCTGGCAGCAGGATTTTGAAGAAGTTGTAAGCGATTGATACGTTTTTGTGGGATGACAGATAGAATAGCATTACAGTAATCTATACGTGAGGTGACTCGGACATTAACCAATACTTTAGTACTGTGTTGCATGAGAACAGGACAAAGTCTAGAAATGTTTCGGAGATGGAAGAAAGCAGTCCGAGAAATGTTACTTATATGGGAGGAATTATTTAATAATAATAATTATTATTATTGTTGTTATTATTATTTAATAATTGCCATTATTAGTGTATACATGGATATAAATAATTGCATGTAAACAATTCAACAAAATCTGTTGTATGTAAACGATACTGTTTAAAACGTTATTGTTTTTTCATCAGAAAACCCGGTTTCCATGTCTACCTGTATTAGTTTAAATGGCACTTTTACCACTCACAATAGGGCGGAGGCGCTGACTGATCATGTCGACTGGGCAACACAGTGAATGCAGCATCTATCTATATATAACTATGTTTTCCGTAGCTTGCTACAGGAAGGTACTCTTTCGACCATTGCCATTGGTTTTGCTCCTTGCTACTTTCATTATACTGCGACGGTGGTTTCCTAAGCCTTTGTTATACTGAATTCCTTTCTCACCATTTTCCGTTCCTATTCTTACACCGCCATATGCTTTGGCTAGTTTATATAATTTTTGTACTTTTACTGATTTATTATTGTTATTTTTTGATTTTATTGTACAGCACATTGGTTTACACTAATGGTGTTTTAAAATTGTGCTTTATAAATATATTTTGATAGCAGGGCGCTGCCCATGGGCAGAAGAGTATAGTTCATAATAACTTTTCACAGTGGCTCCAAAATCCATACTGACCCCTACTCTCTCTTCTGTTTCTTTTTCCTGCGCCACCACCACCTACTCAAAGCATCATGATGCACCAACATTGATGGACTGAAAGCCAGAAGTCTACGTGACCATCATCATCAGGTCCTTCCATGAAAACCCTAAATACAAAGAGGACTGTTTGACTTATGTTAGGTAGATTGCCCAGAGGGGACTGGTCAGGCGGTCTCTTGGTCTGGAACCCCTACAGATTTTATTTTTTCTCCAGCCTTTGGAGTTTTTTTTTGTTTTTTCTGTCCACCCTGGCCATCGGACCTTACTCTTATTCTGTGTTAATTAATGTTGACTTATGTTTATTTTTATTGTGTCTTCTATTTTTCTATTCATTTTGTAAAGCACTTTGAGCTACATTTTTTTTGTATGAATATGTGCTATATAAATAAATGTTGATTGATTGAAGAGCTGAGAGGAGGAAGACGCCTGACCTCCCTAGTAATTTTCCACAGTCCACAGAGCAAATTATTACTTTTTAGCTGTCCCTTCTTATCTGTGATTTGAGCAAAGGAATGTCTTTTTTATCTGAGTAGAGTTATTCATGTTATTCATTCTGTTGTGCAGAAAGTCTTTTCATTTCAAACAAACTCAAAGTGTTACACCAGGAGCACTGCAGCCTCACACTAAGGAGACCAGGGTTCAAGTCCTCCTGGCGTGGAGTTTGCTTGCTGTCTGCATGGTTTTCTCCGAGTGCTATGCTTTCCTCCCACAGTCCAAACATGTGCAGGTCGGGTCATTTGGTGAGGCTAAGTTGGCCCCTGATGTGTGCCTGTTCACCCTGTGATAGACTGGTGCCATGGCCAGAGGCTGTTCCTGCCTTGTGCTCTTTGCTTGATGGGATGGCTCCAGCTGCCAGGACAGAGTGGGTGACTTAAAAAAAATATATATACACCCCCCCAACCCTGAGATCTCCCTGGAGTGACGTCCAATCAATCAAACTAAGAGTTTAGGTGACACAAAACAAAATGTGTGTAAATAAACAATAGAGAACCCCACCAGCTGGCACGCCTCACCAGCTGTTTGGACCACCGTCTCACTTCTGTGTCTTTGTGTGTGAATGCGTATTGCCATGTCATGTCATTTCCTAACCCGCTTTATCCAGGCCAGGGTTGCAGGGGACGAGCTGGAGCCTACCTCAGCTAGCATTGGGCACAAGACATGAACAAACCCTGGACAGAGCACCAGTTCACTGGAGGGCAACCAGACGCACCCTACAATTTAGCGTCACCAATTCACCTAACCTGCAAGTCTTTGGACAGTGGGAGGTAACTGGAGGACCCAGAAGAGACCCACACATGCATGGCAGAACATGTAAACTCCCCACAGGGAAGGCCTGGGAGGTGAAGCTGTATGGAAGCAGCATTACCACTGCACCACAGTGCCATCGTATTATTTTACATCTGAAAAATTTATGAACATAAATCGGCCAAAGTCTGCATTAACACTTTCACTTTCTCTGTTGTGATTCAAAACGTGGCTTTCACGAATAACCCAGACGTGCTTGTTGAAATAAGGAAAACAACGCAATTTAGTTTTATAACATAAGGATAATAGAAGATGGATATGTGGGGGAAAAAAAAAAAAATATATATATATATATACACTCAGTTTCTGGTTTTTTCCTCCTGTAGAAAAGGCATGTAACTTATCAATTCTCTCTCTCGGTTTAGATAGATCTGTCCTCTACTATTGAAAAAGGCACATGACTTATGAATCCTGATTTTTTTCCATTTGTGAGGTTTGGATGCACAGTTAGTTCTCTGGCTGGTTATGAAGTTTCTGTTGCCTTCCTGTGACGTTCATTTGCTCGCAGCAGCTCTCCTTTGCCCTGCTCAGGGGCCGAGTTCTCGCTCTCTCAATGTGTGTGTGTGCATATGTGAGGTTCTGCTCTGCCGTTTCCTCTTCGATTTAGGGTGAGAAACTTGAAATAGCCAGACTGTATCCTACACAAGATTATTATCTTTAGTTAACAGCAACACCATAGTACATTAGCTGTCTTTGTCCTATCTATGTGTTAATAGTTGTCGAAGTCTACTTACAGTCTGAGCTGAGCGATGCCTGCTTCCTTTCCTGCTTGGCTTTCTGCAGACACTTGGAAGGATTTTTCAGCACACTTTCTTTTCCCTGTTCAGGAGGTCATCTTCTCCTTTGGTCGCACCCTCTGGTTGCAGGCAATACAGCAGACTTCTCTTCGAGAGTTTTACACAAAGTGTCCTAAGATGCTAGCAAAGTTACTCTAACTGCTAAGTCAACTGTCGATCATTCAGTCACTGTCGTTATCAGGATGAACATGTGGTCTGTCTCTCTCTCTCTCTCTCTCTGTCTCTTTCCTGTCCTTGCTGTCCCTCAGCAAGGTTGGACTGATGACAACCTCGTCCAGACTTCCACACAGACATGTTTTCCACGTTTTCAGTCCTGCACGGTCACCCTTTAGAGTAAAGAGATGGCTTTGACCTCTGTTGTGGACACACCCTATCAACTAACAGTTCTAGTTTTGGACAGCCGAATTATGGTCAGGTCAAGCTATAACATAGTGAGAGAAGTCCTGCTAGTTAGGGTGTTACCAGGGCTTTTATAGGGAGGAACAGAGGTTGTGTCATTGGCTTCTTGGGAGCACATGGGTGCAAAGTTGTGTTTGTCAGTGTTACACATCCTGGATTTCTGGTCCTTTGTTCAGAGATTGAATCCATTTTGTGCCTTCAATGGGGGTTGGTTGTCGCTGCCCTGGTATTGACCATCTCATCAGATAAGGCTGCAGAGTCTGCATTTCAATGTGAGGCCCAGTCAGGTAAACTGAGACTTTTAGCTGGCGGCAAGAGTGTCTGGGAGCAGTTTGTAGCTTTTGTCCACACAGTGTTCTCACAGTCTAAGCAATGTGCAAAACAGATTAAAGGGGCAATAAAAACTGTTACGTAGAAACGAAAGGATGTGATGCTCAGGCTGTATAGCCCTCTATTGAGACCGTATCTGGTGACCATGCCACAAGAAACACAGAGGAGCACTTGAAGCTGTGCACAGGAACACAACCGGTTGAGCTTCAATTGCACATATCTCTGCATATACCTCAGGCTGTAAGGGGTGCACACCCATGATGTATAGAGCATGCACACTCACTTTTAACAGACTTTAACATCTGGGCGTACCTTCAGAAACACAACTGATACCCCTTTATGTACAAACCACAGACGTTATTATCATACTTCTACGACATCGGGGTGTCCCTGTCGGTGTCCACAGTGTGCGCCCTTTAACTTCTCCTCAGAAGATGGTGCCCTAGGCAGCTAATGAATTGACCTGCTATGCTGGAGGCCTAACACATTTTCTCTCTCTCGTGCCCTTCTCTCTCCTTTCTCGGCCTCCCACCAATCTTTTTACTGTCGCTCTGATCTTCCTCAACTTCTTCTTTGTGGCTCCAATGTTTTTTTTTCTCTCACTATTTACAGATTGTCACCCTTGGAGAGAGAAGTGACGCTATCTGCACTCACTCTCCCCGACTCTGTGAAGGTAATTCAAGCCAGGAGGCTCACCGGCGGCCATATACTTAGTCCGACAGATGTAAGTAGAGGTGCGGATCTCACGAGAGTCAGATGTACTGTGTGTTAGGTGCTTGATCACATGTCGTGCTCACTGTCTCTTATACACACACTCACACAGACACACACTCTGTATGATTCCTTTCAAGCCTGATTTGTTCTGCTCTTTTTGAGGTCTGCAGGCACTTACAGTTGAAGTCAGACATTTCTTTAAAACTCACTCAATAAACCCTCCACAGATGTTCTACTAAGAAACTCTAAATTTGGGGCTTTCTGCAGAGCAGAAGTCATTCTTTCCACAATGTTCACAGACGTCAGCGTATTTCACTTTTTATTGACGATGTCACAGTTCCAGTGGGTCACAAGTTTACATCCTGTTTGTTCATATTTGGTACCAGTGCCTTTTAAATTGTTTATCTTGAGCCAAGCAGTTTGGGTCACCTTCCAAAAGCTTCTTACCATAAGGTGCTTGAGTTTTTGCTCATTCCTCCAGATAGAACTGTTTACCTGGGACAGGTTTGTAGGCCTTCATTTCTCACACATTCAAATGTTCAATCGGATTGAGGTCAGGGCTTTGTGGTGGCCACTCCACTACCTTGACCATGTTGTCCTTAATGCCGTTTTGCCCAAACTTTGGAGGTCTGCTTGTCCATTTAGAAGACCCATTTGCAACTGAGCTTCACCTTCCTTGCTGAGCTCTTGAGATGCTACTGCAGTGTTTCTCCGTCATTTTCCTTCCTCATGATGCCATCTATTTTGCAACGTGCACCAGTCCCTCCTGCAGACCCCATAATATGATGCTTCCACCTCCATGTTTGATGGTTGGGATTGTGTTCTCAGGTCTGCAAGCCTCACCCATTGTCCTCCAAACATAACGATGGCCATTATGGCCAAACAGTTTGATCTTGGATTCCTCAGACCAGAGGACTTTTCTCCAGAAGGTGAAAGCTTTGTATGTGCTATTGCAAACATCAGTCTGGTTTTTTTATGGAGGCTTTGGAGCAGTGGCTTCTTCCTCGCTGAGCAGCCTTTCAGGCGATGTCGATGTCGGACTCGTTATACTTGTTTGTCTGTTTCCTCCAGCGTCTTCACAAGGTCCTTTGCTGTTGTTCTGGGATTGATTTGCACTTCATGTACTGAAGTCGGTTCTTCTCTCAGGGACAGAAAGCGCTTCCTTCCTGAGTGATATAACGGCTGGGTGGTCCCATGGTGTTTATATTTGCATGTTATTGTTTGTACAGATGAACGTGGAACCTTTTGGTGTTTGTAAATTCCTCCCAAGGATGGACCAGATTTGTGGAAGTCCAGAGTTTTTTTTTTTCCTAAGGTCTCGGCTGATTTCTTTAGATTCTTTGACCATTATGTCAATTGAAGAGGCACTGAGTTTGATGGTCAGCCTTAACATCCATCTACATATCGAACTCCAGTTTGACTAATTGGAGATCAGAAGCTAATTGTCAAATTGCCTAATGGCGACATCACTTTCTGGAATTGTCCAAGCTGTTTAAAGACACAGTTAACAAAGTGCATGGAAACTTGTGACCCACAGGAACTGTGATATAGTGAATAAAAAGGGAAACGTCTGAGGTCTGTGAACATTGTAGCAAGAATGGCTTTTGCCCTGCACAAAGTAGACATCTTAGATGATGTGCCAAAGTTACAGTTTGTTAGTATAAAATCTGTGGAGTTCTTTTAAAGTGAGTCTGAAAGAATTCACCCTAAGTGGATGGAAACCTGGGACTCCAACTGTAGCTTCACCAAAAGTTTCATGGCGTAAACACCAGTGGTAATGTGTGCTTCTGACCAAATGTCACCTCCTTGGGAGAATTGTGTTCTCTTAGGTTAGGTTCTTAAGCCACTGCCTCCTGTTTATATGATGGACTGGACGTTTTACTGAGCGTGTGTTTAGAAGACTCACAGTTTGCCTCGATTTGAGTGAATGTGGATGTGTGCATTCGTGTGCCCCTCCATGGACCGGTTTCTGACAGAAAATGGAGGACTCATTTATAGTTAAGCTGGCTCCATATTTAGCACTGAAGTGAGTAGGCCTTCCTTCACGCGGTGCACAGCTGCCATTGTCAAGGTTGAGCTTTGTATGTAATGCCAGCACCCCCTCTAACCCTCTGTGACTCATTTTCTTTTCTTTTCTTTCTTTATCTTAGTGAGAGTGAGGTAGGAAACTGCCTTATGTGTTACATTGTAAATTGAATACAGAAACCTCGTACGTGACTTTGGAATTAGTTAGCTATGCTTTATTGACCCTCATGACAATAACAGAATTGACTTACATTTAAGAAGACCTTAGAATTAATATAGTGCTTTTCTCACTACTCAAACTGCTTTATATAGGGAGTGGGGAGCCACTTCACCCCCCGTCAATGTGCAGCGTCCACCTGGATGTTGCGGTGGCAGCCATTTTTGCACCGGTATGCTCCCCACACATTAGCTGTTAGGTGATGAGGCGGTGAGAGATATTAGCCAGTTAGACACAGAGAATGATTTGGAGGCCAAAATGACCAAATGTTGGTGGTCAGTTCAGCCAGGCCATCAGGATGCACCCTACCCTTTACAAAAGTTGTCCAGGGGTGCTGTATGACCTCAGAGAGTCAGGACCACCGTTTAACATCTCATCCAAAGGACGGTGCCATTTGTACAGCCCAGTGTCCCTGTTGCTTAGTGCTGTGGTTACAAGACAATACAATACAAGACCATTTATTTGTTGTAGAGCTCAAAATCACACAAGGAGTGCCGCAATGGGGTTTAACAGGCCCTGGCGTTGACAGCCCCCCATCCTTGACTCTCTAAGAAGATAAGGAGAAACTCCCAAAAAAAAGTATTTGGGAAAAGAAAATGTAAGAGACCTTGGCACAGGCAGTTCAAAGAGAGACCCCTTTACAGGTAGTTTGGGCACGTGAAGAATAAAAGGGGGTACATAGAACAGAACACAAGTAATCCTCAATATGATATAATAATAAAATAAAAATATTACAAGTACAGAGCAGAATTCAACAGTAGATGATATCCCATAATACGAATTGGATTTGTTCAACAACTTGGCAGTTCCATCAACTGCAAGAAATGCCCCTCATAAAATAAGAAGAAAAATCTGATTTAATTAAGAAAAAAATGGTTGAAATAAGCAAAGTGATCTGCCAATGGGGTAAGAAAGTTTGACTTGTCAGGCAGCGTCTGATTAAGTAAAAACATCTAGAAATAAGAACTTTAGAAAATCCTGAAATCAGTGAATTTCAACACGTACTAAACTACATTTGCATGATATTTACAATAAATTGACCTTATTTTTTTGTAGGTGGATTGAAAAGTAGCCCAGTGCTCTCAGTTTAGGACTGTCTTCATCTCAAATTGAGACCACATATTTTATTATTATTTATTTGAATTAAGAATTCATCTGATTTCCTGATCAAGGCACATAATTAAGATCTGATTTCCTGATAGAAGTTTTCTTCCTGACTACATAAAATAACTTGGGGCACACTGACAAAAGGTCAGAATCACTAGCACTGCTCTTTAGACTACATAAGTATTAAGTCAGTATATCCAACAGCACTGCCGTGGTGTTTACAATACAGAAACCGAGAAGAACATAAGCACATGAACACGAGTTGACACAGGAAGGTTACCGTGTGTGTAACACAAAAGTCCTGTCCATATCATTGTTGTACATTGTAGTTCAGTGGGGCTCGGTGATTACTGACCAATAAACTGTTTCCATTCAGCTAAGGCTTCTCTGTATGACGCAGTTGAATTGTGTCCTGTGATATTTCAGTCTGAATTACTGACAGGACAGTGGCAGTGCACTTAGGACATGTCAGATGTTGTGCATAATAAATACTGTAGTCTACCATAAGGTACAGGATACCTTCCTGTAATATTTCTGGAGGGCAGCTGTCCTGGGCTCACTTCCAACAGCCAGCATGCAGTTATCTTGGTCCTCAGGGCTACAGAGGGTTCTTTGCTGTAGAAAAGCATCAGGATTCTTGGGGGTCTTCAAGACAAACAAAAACCAACAAAGACGACAGGTTGAAGTTATTTTATCCTCTGTAGTCCTATACAGATTTGTTATACATTTACCTATTTATGATACTGAATTAATGTGCTAATTTAAACAGAAGCAGTTATACACAGCTTGTAACTGAAATAGCAAAGAATCCCTAAAAAGGTCAAGATTGTGATATTCTGTTGAGCCCTTTTCTTCAAACTGTTTAATGTAGAACGTCATTCCTGTAGCTAACATTAAAAACAACTGCTGCCAGTCACAGATGGATAGAACTCCATAAACTGTCTTCATTTTTCCTTTAAACAATATAAAAATGCTTTACCTTAAGGACATGAACTTTTGCCTCACTTTTGTTTCCCAACCTTTTTAGGGATAGAGAAAGTTAAGGAAACGTGGATAGCACAGCTGTAAACGTGGCAATGGCATTTATCACTAAAAAAATAATAATAATTCTTATTAAATATCTTTTGTTCTAATATATCTCAAACATTCTCCTTTTAATGAATCACAACATACAACAAGCGTTAGGTTAAGAATGATATGATGTCTGGTATTACTTTACCTTCTAATGTGCTACGACATGAATGAACAATTGAAATGAACCTTAAATAGATCATATTTAAAGTTTTAAGTATTCTTCAAAATGCTCCTTCATTACTTATAGCTAATGAAGAATAGTGTCAGTCAGTTTGTTATTCTGCTAGACAAAACTATTTACAATGCTAATAAATGGCTTTTTAAAAACATAATTAAAGGCAAATATTTATTTCAGAATAACACAGAGTAACGTACTAATACAATGAAGAAAAGAGAACCTGGAATTCACAAATCAGTAGTTACTGGAATAGAGAGCAGCAATAATATTCTGCATGGAAGTTTGTCTTACTATAATATATAGAGAGTAAGTCTTTATTGAGAGAAGGCATAAAAAGGTGCAACCCTGTGAGCATTAGTTGAAAAGTATCAGAACTTTAACAGCTGCAAAGACGTATCTTGCTGCACAGGAAACTGCAGCTCCTGTTAAAATAAATACAATGCAGGTAAAGGTCAATGAAATAGTCAATAAACTGGTTAGGAATTATGAACTTACGTGAGAATGGCCTGCCACAAACGGAAAGGTTTACTTTTATTTAACATAAATGAAGTGAGTAATCAAAGACAGACCGCTTATATTTTCAGTGTTAAATTTTGAGGTAACTAAAAACAAGATAGTAGTCGTCCTCTTTACTTTCTGATAAAACACAGAAACGCTCTCACTGATATGGAGTACGTTCACTCTGTGTTGTACTGAACTAAATAAGTGCTACATGTACAGAGTACTGTGAAACTCTTACTTGGGTGTGTTAATTAACACGTAACACACTATCATTCTCTGGCACCATGATAAAGAAGTTAATCAAAATATGTGCAAATGAATACAGACTTTGTATAAATGACAAACTAACATAAACACGTGTGCAGGCAAAGATGCACATGGTGAGGGTGGACATGTTGGGTCAACGGCCTTGATGGATGAATGAGCTGTCCTGCGCCCAGATGTGACATTTCAAACTGCTTTAATTGAATCTTGGAAAATTTGAATTGAGAAGGACCAACCCCAAGCTTCTACTCCTCAAACTTCCACATCTATAAATATATATTTGTGTTGCCATCACCTTCATGTCAGAAACGTCCTCCTTTTCTCTATTCTCATTTCTATTTCTTCCCTGCTTGATCTCATATCTCATCAGGACATAAACAGGAGTCTTTAAGCTCAACAAAAAGAACACAGCAAAAGTGATAATAACTACACAGTTTTCTCAACAATATTTCTAAAAAAAAAAATAACGCTGACCTCTTTATGTACTGCTTGCCATGAGGTTTTTCTTCAAAGGAAATGTTCAGATCTTTACATGAAGAGTCCCTAGAAGATTTTCTGTAACGTGCAGCTTCAAAGCAACAGAGAAGACTAGTAACTCATTCATATTCTGACATCATGTGCACAATTACCGTCAGTCATTTCTAACTCCGTTTTTAGGCTTTAAGTGCTAAATTTACGAATTATTTGCTATCAAAATGTTTGATTATGAAATCTAAATATGCAAAATCACCTAAAATAATAAAAACTTAATCACAAAATACATTTTGAAAGATTTTTTTTTTGTTAGTGTTAGTATTTTGACAAGTTTAAGACTTTCTTAAAAGATGGTACAGTGCAAATCATGATACCTTTTGAAAAGTTTGACATTTTCTGTTTCCAACATAAATATTTTCTTGACCCTGAACAAGTGTATCATAAAGAGATTTTAAGCAAGTAGCGATATTCTATAGGGGTGTATGTAATGTGTTGACTGATCAAAGACACGATACATGCGACTTCTTAATTTAATTTGTGAGTATATAAAATCAGCTGGCCGTTAACATTTCACTCAGACTGGGGCCTTCTCCTGTGCCATTAAATAAAGAGAACTCAAGCTGGCCCTAGAGTATCGGCGAAGCTGTACAAGTCATTCCCAAACCTTTGATTTTGTTTTTTTTTTTACAGAAAATTTAAGAGCGAGTGGGGGACTCTTGGAGGTCCCCAATTTGTGCCTCTGACATGCTCGCATACGGTATTAATATCGAAGTTAAGGGGGATGGGTGCCCTCTAACGGTTTCAAGTCCCATGATTTTTTTTTTTTATATTTCGATCAAATCCCTCAAAATCGATAGTAATTTTAAAATGCTGACCTCTAAAATTGTTTTTCTTTAAAGTAATCTCTAACAGAGACGACCTGGGTCGTGTGTGCGCTTACTAACAGCATGAGGCGCACGCAATGCAGTTAGAACTAATCACATTTTGAACAGATACATTTCAATTGATTTTTATGCGCAACTGTGTATCAGAATGTCTTTAACAACTTTTTCATAAATTACTGTAACAAACAAATCAATGACCTTTAACCAACATTTATTTCAATATGAAATCTAACAATGATGGCGGTAGAAATAAAAGAGCCTGTTGTTGTGGTGCCACTCAATGCGTAAAATGGCAAGAGAAGCACAAAATGTACCAATATATTCGAGTGCAAGTACTGCATGTAGTGGAAGTTATAACGTTACGGTTCTGCCTTTGTCCAGAAACAGTTTCATAAGTTTTATGACCTTAGTCTCGTAAAGTCTTTCTCCTGTGAGGCGACTGGGATCTATTCCTGAATAAGATCAAACACAGCAGTTTAAGTTGCAACAGGAGCTTCCACCTGCAGCTAAAGTCACTCAGAATGTGGAACCAATGTAGGAAGTACTTCAAGATAGAGAAGCTGTGATCTGTGGCACCTCTGCATGATAACCACCTTTTTCCACCCTCTCAAACATACAGTTTTTAATGTTTGGATAACGTTTGTGACTAAATCACTTAGAGACCTGTACAACGACAACGTCTTCACATCCTACAAATAATTACAGTCCAAATTTAACTTTCCAGCTACACATTTCCTTCACTACCTTCAAAATAGAAACTTTTTTGAACAAAAACCTGCCCAGGACTGATGTCTTTGATGGTTGCTGGAATTTTAAAATTAGGGTCACATGGCAGTATGGCTGCTTTTCCGATTGTCCCTATAATGGTCCCTTCACCTGAAAAATAAGAAGAGAGAGGCTCAGTTAGAATCTAAGATTTACAAACTACTGTAGGGAAAAAAAACACCAAGGAATAAGGCTGAGAAAGATTTTCGTAAAATAAAGCAGCTAAAAGATGAGCAAGATGTGGTCTTGAGTGAGCACAAGAGGATCAGGAATACATGGAAGAGGTACTTTGAAAAGCTGTTGAATGAAGAAAATCTGAGGGCAGCATTTGGAGATGGAGCTTCAAATGAAGGGCGACTACTAAGAATAAGGAGCAGATGAAGTACCAGCAGAAGTGTGGCAAAGTTTAGAAGACGAGGGAGTAGATGTGTTGTGGGATCTAATTCAGAACAGAATACCAGAGGAGAGGAGGAATAGTGTGAGTGTACTCATTTATAAGGAGAAAGGTGACATTCAGGATTGTGGAAAGTATTAAGGGATAAAGCTGATGTCACACAATGAAAATTTGGGAAAGGGTTAGAAGGGTTAGCTTGTATTGACCCCCTTTTTGACACCCACTGCACGCCCAACCTGCTTGGAAAGGGGTCTCTCTTTGAGCCGCCTTTCCAAGGTTTTTACTATTTTTTCCCTACTGGGGTTTTTTTTGGGAGTTTTTCTTGTCTTCTTAGAGAGTCAAGGCTGGGGGGAGCTGTCAAGAGGCAGGGCCTGTTAAAGCCCATTGCAGCACTCCTTGTGTGATTTTGGGCTATACAAAAATAAATTGTATTGTGTTGTGTTGTATTGTATTGTATTGCTTAGGGCAGGGGTGGCGAACACCAGGATTCTGCCAGAGCACACATTTCTAAAACTGTTGTTTTTCTGTACTTTCTAAGAGCACCGTCAAAATGTTTTTGTGACCTGAGAGATCAACCTTACCAAGACCATCACCTCACTTTAATTTCAGATATTGTGTGGTGGGCACAGGGGAGCTGGTCATGTGGTGGCTTATTTTGTGTCTCACTATTGTTTGGTTGCTAATTAAAGAAAAACGAAACAACTATGGTGCCCAAGTCAAGTGAATTAAAAGTAATCAGCAGCAAAAACTGGTCACTTAAGAAGATGGTAAGAATGAAAACCTGCAGCCACTGCAGCACACGAGGCCTGGAGTTCGTCACCCCTGGCTTAGGGTAATGACCACCACAGCAGAGGAGAGGTTTGGTTTTAAGTCAGGGAAAGGAACAACTGATATAGTCTTTGTACTGAGACAGCTCATTGAGAAGCATCAAGAAAAACTGAAAAGACTGCATATGGAGTTTACTGATTTGGAGAAGGATTACGATAGAGTGCCACATCTAGAGTTCTGAAAGTGCATGAGAGTGAAAGGAGGATCAGAAAAGTATGTGAAGATAGCACATAATATGTATGAGGGTGTGAGGACCTGGGTTAAAAGCAGTGTTTGGTAATACACAACATCCCAGTAAGAGGAGGTTTGAACTTCTTGAAGTCCTTATCTCTTATCTGGCTATGGAGGAGCTCATCAATCCTCCAGTGAAGGCATTTTGCTGATAGCATGGTGTTGTGTAACACCAGAAAGGAGGAAGTGCAGAGGAAGATGGAAGATTGGAGAAGGGCTTTGGAGGATTGGAGGTAAATAAGAAAACAACAATATTTAAGGTCATTATTTTATTATCATTTTTCAGAAGATACATTATTAATGGTTCTCTTGATTATTTTCTAATTTAAAGATTATGGAATTTTGGGACACCAGAAACCCTACTCAGAATACAGTAAGTGGGTTTGGGAAAAGAATGGATAAACAATCTATGTGGGGAGCATAAACTAATTTTTGGAATACTCAATTCAAGAGATCTGGATTTCAGCAAATGTTCATATTATGTAAGCTTAACTGTGCCATTAAATCATAACAATCATCAATACAGTAGAATTTTAGCAGAGTAGCTGACCTGAATGTGTGGAGCATCTTGAGGATTATTACAGCGCAAAAGATGATATGAATAAGACCTGATCGACATTCAAAAGTGTGGACTCAAGGTGTGGTCATTGACAAGGTAAGTGTCA
>NW_024382423.1:0-14241 GCF_016835505.1 Polypterus senegalus
TTTCAGTGTAAAGGCCGTGTCGTGTAATCCATCCTCGCCATCTTTCATTTCTTTATTTTCTTTCCCATACTGCACTTTAATGAGTATCTCCACAATTTTATTGTGTTGCTTACTGTGGCCCCGCCGGACGCCAGGAGGACTTGAGGAGGGCTTGTGCCTCCTCCAGACCGCGAGGGCGTCCGTCCTGGTTCTGTTGGGGCCACGGGTTGAGGGCATGGAAGCCCTTCCCTGTAGGGGCCCGTGGTCACCGCCAGGCGGCGCCCCGATGCCGGTTTATCCCGTGCGGTTGCCGGTCGGGCTGGAGCCCGGCGGGACGCCTTGGAGGACCGGAGGAGGGCGAGTGCCTCCTCCAGACAGAGTGGGGCGTCCGTCCTGGTTAGGCAGGGGGCCTCGGGGACAGGGCTTTGAAACCCAGCCCCGGAGGGAACCCGTGGCCACCGCCAGGCGGCGCCCGGTGCCTAATTATCCCGGGAGCCGGCACTTCCGCCACACCAGGAAGTGCCGGGGGGAAGACTTTGTGTGGCACCCGGAGAGCTGCCAGGAAGACAGCCGACACTTCCGCCACGCTGGGGCGTGGCTAAGGACGGAACACCTGGGGCTCATCCGGGAGCCTTATTTAAGGGGCCGCCTCCCTCCAGTCATTGGTGGAAGTCGGGAGGAAGCGGACTGAGCTGGAGAGCGAGGACAGGAGGCGGCCAGGAAGAAAGGCACAGAACTGTGGGCCCTGGACTTGGGGGAATCAGTGCCAAGGGCGCTGGGGTTGTGAGTGCACGTGATTTGAACTTGTTCTTGTAAATAGTGTAAATAAATAGTGTGTGGTAAAAATATGATGTCCGTCTGTCTGTGCCGGGCCAGCGTTCACATTACTAAATGTCCTCCAGTTGCCGTCTCTCAGAAATCAGCCACGTTTGTCTTCACAGGAGTCTAATTATCAGTGACGTGCGTTTTGCCACAATATGACGTCTTCGTGTGTAAAACTAACTAAGAAAATATACAATTATGTGCACTTTGAAAAATAATAGTGCTGATTATTACTGACTAGCAAAATACCCGCACTGCGCAGAGGTGAAGTACTGCCTTAAAAGTTTTATTAAGAAGAAAATTAATCCTTTTTAAACTGAGGGATAATATCCAATAATTATTTGTTAAGGATCTCTTTGTATACCACATTGTGAGTTCGGCCCTCTGGTTGTAATCTGACCAAGCTGTGCGCTGAGCTGACTCTGAGCATGTAACGTACAGTCGGCCATGTGAACAGTAATCTTGTCTCAAATCTCACAGCTTGGATTGCTGCTGTCATAATCGGTTTGAGTTTCATGGTTTGTTTCAATGACGACAGTATTTGTAGGACTTGTTGTGTTGAAGAGACATTCGGCATCTGTCAAGCGTTGTAAGTATACAACCGGTTTCATCGATAAAATCACATCCAGCTTTTGAGAGTTTAAACATTCATAAACATCAAAGTGTCCACTACTGAAATCGTCACCTGTCAATCTAAGATGTTTAAGAGGCATTGGCGGTTGTCCAAAGGTGTAAAAAGTTTGGCCATTTCGGTACACTTGAAAGTGACAACTGAACAATTCAGTGACAGCCATCAACTCACATGCAGATCCATAGGTGAAGGGCTTAAGCATTTGACTCTTCTAGTGCTCCTGTGTAGTCTAATTATCTCCTGTACCGTCATCAGTCCACACCTTGAACCTGTCCAGTCATTCAATACATAAGACACAATGGATATCAAGAGTGAGCCTGATATGGCCGTGCAATATGTAACACAGAGAATGGAAAAGGCAGGTGCCATCTCTGGGCATGGAAACCACTCGGTAAGTGACAGTAATTTGATAGATAGTGATCACCTCGATAGACATGTTAATGGAGGTACGGTTGGAATGATAAAGGAAATAATGTAAAGTAAGTCTAAAATACCTGCACAATAACTATAATTGTAATAAATGAACAATAAAACAGCGGAGAAGCCGTGGATTAAATAAAAAGGCTGCAGTTATCAGCAGGGAGACGTGAATCAAACAAGGAAGGGAATGAAGAGACCGGAGCGACGGACAGCCTTATACAGGCAGGCAGCCAACAACGTGGGAGGCGTTAAGATGGAGGACCCAACGCCGCCTCACACGGCGACCGAGCTGCAGGCTATGGACGTATATATGTACGTAAGTAGGATTCAGTTAGCGTTGGGAACCCGCGTACCAAATTTCTTGAAGATGGGCCCATAAGTAACAAAGACTTTTGAAAAGTTCAATGTGGCGGCTGACAGTGGCATCATACCACCGAAATAAGTTCATACATCGGATTCGTTTAACACAAGGAAGCCGCCTACCAAATTTCATGAAGATGGGGCCATGAATAAGAAAGTTCAACATGGCGGACGTTGTTGACCGTTATGACCGTTATGACCGTTACACGTAGAATTGGAGAATTAGTGATGAGTGAGTCAGTCGGTCAGTCGGCCGGTCAGTCGGTCAGTCGGTCAGTCAGTCAGTCAGTCAGTCAGTGAGGGCTTTGCCTTTATTATTACTGATACGATTTCAACTTCACATCTTAAAATGACGTTATGGTTAAACGTTTACTAAAATGTCATCTTCGTTCAAGAATATTTTTTCAAATAACATCCAATGTGACATTTGTACGAAGACGTCCTAACTCAGTGTTAACAAACAGACACAGTTTTGACTAAAATATTAAGTAGAACATCAGAATACAAATCAGTACCCTAACAACGCCCGCTCCGTACACGTGGGCCAAGCCGCCATTTCAGTGGGCAGTGACGCCTCCTGCAGGTGTATTTTAATCGCACTGTGAAATAAGACTTAAGAATAATTCGGAAGAGAATCAACGCGGCCTGCTGTGAACTCCCAGAAGTCCACTCTGTCACTAACACTAGAAATGTGACACTAAGTGATTTGCTGTGTGTGCCAGTGTGACTTTAGGGAGGACACACTGAAACAATGAATTGAGACAGACAACTAATGCAAATAGATGTGCCTGTGCCGGGCACTGGTGGTCCCAAACACAAACCACAGCAGGTAAATGTGTGACTATGTTGATGTGACACCAGCAGGTGACACCTGGAACTTCCACCTGGCTTGGTCACCTGGAGGGCCTCTGACGGCTTCAACTGGAACTTGAGTGCACTGCAAGAAATGGAGGTTTGGTGGTCAGTTGATTCTTGGATTGACCCCCTCTGGAGATGACAGTGGGACGTGTGGACCCCCTTGTCATGCAGTGGTGCCACTTAGGAGGGTCCGGTGTGACTCATTCCTCCTTTGGCCAGGATATTTTTATTGCGTGAAGACCTCTGCTGGAGCCCCATCTCTAAGGAGATCCGCCCTAAACCGGTTATGACTGCGGGGGTCTCCCTTACTGATACTAATGGCAGCAGCAGAGCAGACGGCCATCTTAATGCTCTTTCTGCTCGTTGTCTTTGGTGGTCACACTGGACTGTGCAGGTGGTAAGCGCCAGGCACGAGTCTCCTTCTGTCTGATTTTCTACTTATGCCCCTCAACAGAGACCCTCCAATGAGTACGTAGCCACTGGACGTGTATCTGCTTTGGTCTCCACTCAGACGAAAAGCCCACCCATCACAACAAGTTTCTGCACAAAGTCGACCGCATGTATTGAGGGAATGGGGCACCTAGTCAGTGTCACCATAGTCAGACTGCTGGCAGACACCTGTGCCACCGTGAAGGACAATCCATTTAACTGTCACACAATGTCACCTACTCCCCTTCATGACACCGGTGTCATCACTGAAAAGTCTCAGGGGTCACCCAGGGAATACCAGAGAGCCATCCCATTGATAAGGCAACCCGACGAGATCCAACTGTTATGTCACCGACGGGTGATGCCAACGGGTCCGAGAGTGGCAAGCAAAAGCGAAAGAAAGAGAAAGCAGAAAAGCGTTGAGGGGGCTGGAAGGTCAACCTTTACGTATTGGCGACCCCCCTAAGGTGTTTTTGAAAGGAACCCACACTTTTTTAATTAATGATGTATCATAGATAGCATATTTTATTAAACCTACTTCACTTTTCTCTAACTCTAGATGTGTTGTTCAAGGATCAGAATGCAGTTTAAGTTCATTTGTTTTGGTTTCAAGTGATGGTTTTTCATATTTTCAATTCTTTTCTTTTTTTCATATTTTCAATTCTTTTCTTTTTTTCATATTTTCAATTCTTTTCTTTTTTTCATATTTTTGATTCTTTTCTTTGTTTCACATCTTTGCGCCCCCCTTTTTGTTACTTCGTGCCCCCCTAGGGGGGCCCCCCGCAGGTTGAGATCCACTGTCTTAACGTCTCCGTTACTAAGCTTTACACCTTCAATAAAACGCCTCATTGGCACATCGATGCCTAAGCCATCTGGCGGGTACGTCATTAGGCAAACTGAAATTCCAAATTTCCCTCTCATTTCAATACATAAAGATTACTGCGTCTCCCATTTGAAAAATTACAAATGACTAATGACCTGAGGACAATTCACGTGACACCAGCAATAACTGGCCATTTGCATTGGTAATGCCCTCAGGGCACTCAGTAAGTCACGCGGGCACACCCGTAAAGAGCCACGTGGCGCACTTCGACTTTCATTCTTAATCTCCCGTATCGCCGCTGGCTCCTGGTGGCTAAGTGACGTCCCTCGAATTGTCCATGATGGCTGTGGAGTGACGTGCATTTATGAACAGCACCATCACAGAGTGGGCACATCTTAGCAAGCCCTGTGCTCAAGGCAGACACAGACAGCACCAGCTGGTACCCAACATGGCAGGAGCCACACCTGGGCACACACACACACACACACACAAGTCAAGTCCAAGTCAAGTTGGGGAGCAGGGACTGGCACAGCACGTTACCGCACGACGAAACAACTCAGGATCCCGGTTGGCAGCCCCCCAGGCAGACATGCAGTCCAGTCCTACCCTCCAGCCAGGTGTTATGTGGGTGACCCCTATTCGCCAAAATATATTGTATATAAACGATACTGATTTAAACGGTATTGTTTTCTCATCAGAAAACCCGGTTTCCATGTCTACCTGTATTAGTTTAAATGGCACTTTTGCCACTCGCAATATGGCGGACGCGCAGACGTATCGTGTCGACTGGGAGCAAGTCCTGCAATTCCTCCTCCGCACCACTAAGTGGCAGTGATGTGCTTCTATTCGTGCCGACGCTCAACAGCAGCGGTCTGTGCTCGTGACGTCACCGCGAGGGCGTATCACGGCCACTCGTAGTTCTTGGCGGCTTTTTTGAAGATAAAAACAAACAGACAGGAGGTCCGTTTACGGCTGCGTCCGCTTTAGCACAGCCGGTGAGTTTGGTGTCCCTCTAGAAAGGTAACATGTTAGTGCCACGCTTATTGTTCGTTAGAGTCTGTCCTCGAGCGGGTAAAACAGCGGTGGGAGCTCGGGGTGCGGGGAGGCTCAACGGCTGCCTAACGCTGGCGCTCGCTCCGATCAGAAGGTCGCTATTCAGAAGTACAACCCGCCGTCTTGTGTTAATTGTTTGGGGCTGCCGAGGCCATCGAGCCGACCCGATCCGATCCGCCTAACGTGTCGTACTACGATAAGCGGCCGTGGAGAGGGCGATAAAGGCCAAGTTACTTAAGACTTCATAAGGGAAAAGACGAGAGTCGCGTGTCGTTGTGATACACCCGTGGAGCAGTAGGAGAGCAGGTGACAGTGGCCTGTAAACGGGACTCTACTTTAAAAAAAAAACGTCATTTGTCCACCGACAACAATTTCTTCTTCTTTCTGCTGCTCCCGTTACGGGTCGCGCCAGCGGATCATCTTCTTTCATATGTCCCTGTCCTCGTCATCTTGTTCTGTCACACCCGTCACTTGCATGTCCTCTCTCGCCACATCCATAAACCTTCTCTTAGGCCTTCCTCTTCCCTGGCAGTTCCATCCTTAGCATCCTTCTCCCAATATACCCAGTATCTCTCCTCTGCACATGTACAATATATCGACCTTCCTTCTCTCCATCATATCTGCTAACTCTCTCCTCTTACCAGTCATACTGCCAACATTCAAAGTTCCTGCCCTCCGTTCCACTCTCTTTACTTTCCTCCTCTCAACAACAAACTGTAATTTAGCTCCGCGCACTGCAGCGTTACGTTAGTCTACTTTCTCAGTTTACAGGAGGCACTGGTCTTTTAGCCCCCTTTAAGCCCATTGCCCTGGAGCTCCATTGAGCCCCACTCGCTCATACAGCGCCTTACTGCATGCATGACTTGTCAGTGTTGTGCTTGAGTGCCAAAGGTGCCCGCTTAGATGTCCGAATGCTGGCTGACATATCTGACCTTTGAAAATGGTCACATTTGCATTATTGTTTCTTGTCGTTCCTGGTGTTCAATCTGTATTTGACTTCATTAGCCCACAAAATGAATAACCGGGCCTTCGTGCTTATTTTGTAATTTCGCTTCTGTGCCGAATGCGGCCATAAAGCCCCCAGAGAGACCCGGCCCAGCCTACCTGCTGGACATGAGTGTTTGATAAAGAGTTCCGGTCATCTGGCCTGAGCTAGTGGGCTGTAGTGACGATACTGATGGCCGCTCTTTGGTCTTTCTTCACAGAGACATGAGTCGGGCACCCAGGAACTCGCAGCTCCCTGCCAGGGTAACGGACAGCAGCAGGGTGAATCTAATGACACCACAAGGGTGAGTACCATCTGAGTCTGTGTGCTAAGTTGGCAGGGGTTTCGGTTCAAACGTGTCGTATTATTGTGTGGCTGCTGTAATTTGGAGCATCAGAAACGCATGAAGTAGAATCGACTGTTAAACTAAGGCTGACAATTACTGTTGGCTTCCTTTCTTTGGCTCTTTTCCTCGCTACATGCTGTATGGCTTGTTTGGTATTTTTGCGCAGTGCTGCCATGATTGTCTCTTTAGTCTCCTAATATCGACTAGTGTCACAAATGGCACAGGGGACTCCTGTCTGTCCTTAGCCTTTTTATCAGTGATCCCTCACCCTCCGGTTTGGCAAGTGCCCTTCTCCTGCTCAGCACAGGTCTCTCCTGTACCGCAGCTTCAGAGGTGCCCTGGTACTGAGATTTAGGGTAGCAGCTCCTGAAGAACAACGCCTGTAATGTAAGGTCATGACAGTGTGGCCTACATGATGCTTGAATCAGTCAGCCGACCTGCGCTTTGGGATGAACTCTAATATGCCCTTCTGTTAGGTTCTACACCATTTCTCTCTTGAAAAATCCTCTCCTGTCAGCCCCTGGCACAAAACACAGGCTGACGATGGACATGTGGCCAGGAGTTTGGGAAGGTGGCCCATTCTCTCACATACACTCGGGGCCAAGTTGGAATTGCCTATTGGTCCAACACTCACCTTTTTGGAGGAAAATCCATTTGGACACCAAAGTGCAGGTAGACCACGACTGGGCTCAGGATTTGAAACCCGGATGCTGGTTTCCATTGCATTCTATGAAGAGCACCCAAATGGTGTAGATGTTCTGATGCCACCTTTTGGCTGCCATTGTATGTCCATTATTGCTTTGCAGAAAGGACCGCCTGACCTTTGGGAAGCTGAATTCGGCTAAGACGATGTCTGCAACCACTGAGAGGAAAATCAGCTTTTTTGGGAAAAGGTGAGTTAACTCTGTAGGATCAAAATTCATCATCCTGTGTTGTGTGCATATTTTAATGAACTGGCACTGTGTGTTGAAATACGTGGGCACAGAAAGTGAATGAGTGAGCGTTCAGCTTTGATGAGCAGCTTGTGAACCCGTGTCTTGTCTCTTAGATGTGATGAGTCAGAGACAGAAGCGTAGCGTTGGAGATGAACGCCCAACTTTGTGTGTTTAATGTTTTATTTAACTTTACCTGCACTTCTGTTTGGTTAGTTTTTCTAAGATTGAAATAAAATGGCTCTGAAATTCAGCCGCCTCCTGAATGTTAAAAGGAGATCTCTATATGTTACAGGTCGAGTGGAGCAGGAGGGTCTCGAAGCAGCCTTTTTGGCACGTTTGGTGCAGTGGAGAAAATCAAAGATCCTCGGCCTCTCCATGACAAGACATTTGTTCAGCAGTGCATAAAAAATCTGTGTGAGGTAAGAATGAAGCATCGCCACAAGGAGGTGCTGTTTTACTGAACCCTTTCCCAGAATGGTGTCAGTGGGGAGAAGGAAGCCACCTTTACAAAGTGTGCATGTCAGTGTGGCCGTATCTCCGTCTGGTTGCCATGTCTCTGTTTACGCCATTTGATGTGCGGTTCGTAAAAGCAGTGCTAATGTTTGTGACGTCCCATCGACTGGATTGAAACATGCTGTGCAATTCATTAGTACACACGTTAAAAACGCGTCTCGATAGCTTGTGCACTGCAAGTGTTATCAGTGAATACGCTGAAGTCCATGCTGATTATTTACATCTCGGTCCGTCTTGGACGGGTGGGTAGCACAGCTGCTGAATAAAGAAACGAGGGGGCCCACAGAGTAGAAACAAAATGCCCAAAGCTTCTCCGAGCCTCTACTTTCTAGGTTTGTGTAGCACGTGGGGTGCCTTGCCTACCTCGGGGGTTACACTTCATCTTTCTTTCTGGCTAGGCTCTGCTTCTGCCCCATGCCACACTTTCTGCCCCTTTCACCCCTCACTAATGATGAACAATCCCTGCTGAATTTGGTTCTGTGCGTTTGGCACAATCGCAGAAATGTTTGCAAACTCCAGTAGATGCACTGAAGTCAACAGGGAAAGAGGAGCTGAGCTACGTTGGAGTGGATTATAATGCTCTTTTAGGTGTCCGTGAGGGCTACAGAAACGTCTGCCGACTACGCTGGACCAACTATTGTGACCCGAGCTGTGAGGCAGCAGTGCTAACCGCTGTGTTGACGTGACTCAAACAGCAAAAGGCCACCATAGAATGAATACCACCGACAACATACAGTAAACAGCCACAGACTCGCAATAAGTAAATTAAAATTAAAGATCATTGTGCTCGCAGAGGTCGCCCTTGGGCACACGTTGATCGTGCCACAAGAGGGGGGTGTGGGCTGGCTCGTTCCATTGTTTGGATTCGTGCCTCCGAGAACCGCAGGAATGTGTTGTGTCTCCCATGTGTTGATGCAGATGCTTCACGCTTTCTTCTGCGTCTTGTAAATAGGAATACATCTTTTGTTTTTATCATTTCACAGCATGCCCTGTGTTTTCTGATGAAGGGTGGGCTCCTTTAAGGCTTGTTTAGAGATCATTGCTGGGCATGTGGCTAATGCGATGCTGCACTGCCAGCCCTAAGGGATCCGTTTTTTGCTTAATTTTTTTAAACGAATGAGGAATTGAAATTTGTTTCTCCACCTTTGTGGCTTCTGGACCCATTTTTACCTTTTTAAGTTCACTAATGACCCACATACAGCTGTTGAAATGACCAAGAGTGGAAGAAGGAAGTGCGGTTAGACACACTTGGCGGGCGGGGGACATCACACAGCAATGTCAACAACTCCAGTCACCCACCGGGAGGGCACAGTTTCAGCACATCACATCTCATCTTTTGTTCCCTCGTGTGTTTGTGACCCGGCGAGGGCCACGTGGCCTGAGATCTTATTGTAGGCTGGCATACTTGAAAATCCTGTGAATGGCTGCTATAGGTCTATGATGTCACACTAGCCTCTCAAAGCATTATGGGCCGCGTGCAAAAAAATTAAAAAGGTCAGCAAACAAGGTCACCGGTGACCACCGCATATTCGCTGCAAAAAACACTTTGGTGAATCTGTCTGACCAACACCATATGGGACACAATGCTGAGCCATGTATTTCTGAGGACCTCCACCATTACTCCTGCCTAGTGGATAAGCTTCATTTTACTCTAATGGCATCTTTGACGTGGGGGGGACAATGATTTGTATGTGCCTTGTGCAGGCGTCTACGTTCTAAGCAGGGCTTTGTTTCATACGCTCGTCACATTTGACTGTTCCTGTGCTGCCCTTCTCTTATGTCACTGGCTGAAGGCCTGTTTACACCGCATCACCGCCAGGGTGGTGCCTTTGGCTAGTCCGTGACTGGTTCAGCTCTGTTGCCTTAGGTCTCCACAGTGCCAGTTTTATGGGCTGAGAATGCCCACCTAGCATCTTATATTTGGCTTCAGCTCTGTTCATCTGTACATCTCGTTAAGGTCTTTAATTCATGTAATGTTCACTTTGCAGTTTCTTAATGATTGTGGATTCCCAGGCTCTGTCACTGTGAAGTCCCTGCAGTCTCCATCTACAAAAGAATTTTTAAAGATCTTCTGTTTCATTTATATTCAACTGGATCCAAATTTCCAGGAGCCAACTTCTAAAATCGAGGAGGAGATTCCACGACTTCTTAAGGAACTCGGGTAATGAAATCAACATCAATGAGGTTTTGGGAGGGTGTCGTAAGTTGCTTTGTTGAGCTCAGGTGCTTCTCTCTGGCAGAATCCAAATTCATTGTTTTCTGTCCATCCTTGTTCTTTAAGTCACGTCTCGCAGCATCATAAGCAGCAAAGCGGAGACGGCGTCAGTCCATCATAACACACTCACGATCTGCGCCATCTTAACACAATTCATCTCTAGAAATGTACTTTTAGTCGACTGAAACGACTTGGAGATGAACCTGCAATTATGGGTTTTGAACGCCATTGCCTGGCACTGCACTGCTATGCCAACCACTGTGTCATTAATCGGCATTCCCGTTCTGAGTGTCTTATGCCTAAAAGCCTGTGTTGTTGTCTAAACCCAAGATGGGTGTGAGTTAGTGGATGGTGGTGCTCATTCTAATCCTACAAGTCTTTTCAGTCAAAGTAGTCAAATAAAAGCAAACTCCACGTGGCTGCTTCCTGTCCAGATGTGTGATGTGCCGCTCTTCTGATTAGGACAGGCCGGTTAACTTTCATGCCACGTTGGGTACAAGTGAAGCACAATTACATTTCATCACATCTCTGAGTGTTGAGTTGAGTTGAGTGTTCCCTGCAGTCTTCAGAGAGTTACAGTTGCTTATATTTACTTCTGGAGCAGAGCAGAGCAGAGCAGAGGTCAGCCTCTTGTGTCTGAACTGGAATCAAACGGCAGCCTCTCCCTTAACTTTGACAGGCTGACTGCTGCTTGGCTCCCTCCTTTTAGCAGGTGCTGTGCACAAAGCCAGTCTCGCATTTCATCACCATTTGACTTTGTTTGTTTCCTACAGCCACATAAAAGCAACACCTGGTTCTGTTTGTCCCCTTTTATTGTGTAGGTGGGCATCGGACACAATTCTTTTCTATTCAGGATAACCTGTGAAATGTCTCCAACCACTGTTTGTAGCCGGAGTGTGTCATTGGTGTTTCTGCTATGTCATTTTTTTTTTAATTGTTGCTTTACAGATACCCATTTCCTCTGTCCAAGAGCTCCATGTACTCGGTGGGTGCGCCACACACTTGGCCCCAGGTTCTTGGATCACTAATATGGATGATAGACAGCGTACAGGTAAGTGAATAAATCGGCATTCGCTTAAAAATGAACGCGTCTGTCTGGAGAGTCGGGCACCTAAAGACCACCCAGTGTGCCCCCTCCTGCACCTTGCTGCTGTTAACCTCTCGCACGTCTAGCATGGCTGCTCTAAGCAGCTTTTGTTTTATTAGTGTTTTATAATTGAGCAGATTATTGTAGAAGTGCCAGTTTACAGGAAGGTCAGGCTTCCCCTTAACCGTCACTCTCTTCTTTATTATGCTGATATTACTAGTTATGATTATTAAGGACTTCTCGTTTTTCCATTCTATTGAATGTGAATGATTTGAGGCTATGGTGCGATTTTAAAGACGCTGTAAGCATTTTATCACAAAATGACCCGTAAAGCCATTTGCACAAATCTGTGATGCTCGAGTTTTAGTCTTAGGCCTGCACTATCTGGACCTCGAGTAAGAGCGTCGTCTTGTATTTGTCCTTCCTAGGTGTTGAAGTCTTTTAAAGAGCAGGATTTGCTGTATCCGGACTTTTCTGATGGTGATTTTGAAACGGAAGATGGAATTCAATTTAATAAGGTAAAAGACGACCTCTCATAGCTGCTTTGTCTTTCTTCCCTTTATGCTTCAATTCTCTGTCTTGAGCACAAATGGCCTTTGGTATGTGTGCTGCTTTATCTTTAAAACACACTAGAGGATGATTTTATAAGAGTCGAGGGGCGATCGTTTGGTTCTTTATTCTCATTTTAGACCCCTTGGGTGAAGTGCCTTCCTGATTTGTTGTTCAGCACACTATTTATTTTTAGTCTCCACTGTCGGGTAACGTTTTTATGGTTTGCCCAGCACAGTAATCGTAATAGACATTCACTGATGACACTGACTAGCGGGCAGGTTAGAAGATGGAGGGATGGATGGTTGAGGTTTCTATGACATGCTAGCTTATTTGTCCTGCCTGTCATGTTAGGACATTTCTTGGAGACCCCTTTGGTTGCATTTCTTTGCACATCTCCCACTTCTACTTTATCTTTGGCCTGGTGGTTCCTCCGCCTATACACGCTCTACTCCAATTGCTGTGTTGCCAATGTCTTGGAGGATATGAGGAGAGCAATTCTTTACTTCCTAAGAGTTTATAGTTGTGTTTCTAAATAAGCATTGGCAACCTTCATTTTATTATTAATGTTCCTTTAAACAACATGAAATATTTGTCTTCACTTTCCAGTATCGTTTTCAATTCTGATGCTTGTTTTTATTACCTTTACTTGGCCTGTAGTTTTTATGTCATTGGCTCTCTGTGCTTCTAATTAAATGAGGGTGACAGACAGTCCAACTGAAGACCCCAAAGGTGCGCTCTAGTCACCTTGTACCCAGTGAAGTCTCCTCCTCTTGTCTGAAGTGTTTGCACCTCAGTTACCTACATTACCTCCAAATGATATTCTGTATTTCCCGTGGCATTTGAGGATGCCCCCTGGTTACAGACTCGCCATTGCTGAGTCTTGAGGGGGCAGCAGAGGAGGCCAGTAATGCCAGGCTATCATCTAAATGTGTCTTGTGCCCACTTGGTTCCATTTTCCGCTTTGTATTGTGATTTTAAACTTTAATATGCAGAGCTATTTATAAACCACTACCTGATTATCACAAAGATCCATTAAGATTGAGGTGCAACCTGTACATAGATGCGCTAATTGACTTCACTTTCCTTTTTCAACTTTTATTGGTGCTATAAATGATGCTACAATGAATGAACTACAAGATAGTCAGACGTGCAATGCTGCCTTTTATTCCATTCAAGCCCCACGTCCCCATTCCATTCGGGGAGCAACAAACGTGACGGTTTGAATGAATTCTTTGTTCCCAGAGGCTGAGGCCTCCTAACTTCAACTGTGCTGCTGTTTTATATATGGAGGAGCAGCGAGAGCTTTAGATTCCTCAAAAATTAAAATCCGGTTTTCAACAGATCTTGACGTTTTACGGTCCCCCGATACTAAAAACATTGATATCTCAATGACGGGTGTGTGTCACAGGTTCTCCAGGACGGTCTAGAGCTGAAACAGCTGCACGGAAAAATACCATACCTGAAAGTTGAGCCTGTTATGAGATGAAGACGTGCTGATTGGCTTTAGAGCCAAATCGTGCAAGAGAAAGAGGCACTCTGGAAGGAACCGTCAAATACCGTAATTCTGTAATTAATTATGATTTTTTTCTCATCAATTGCTATCCTAGTGAATGACTTTATGATCAGGAAGATTTGGGATATTTGGTTTCTGTGCCCATGATAATCCAAAGTTACCGAGGCAGTGTAAGGCTCCAAGTAATTAGCAGTTTGGGTTTGTCAGCAGTGTTCAATAAAACCTCGCCAGCCTCACAAGATGCCAGTTATCCGAGTCGCCCTTGAAGCATTACTCCAAAGCAGATTCTAGAAGATGTACTCACACTAAAGTGACAATGCCACTCTGCTTTTGTATTTGAGGCACCACCTTTTACTTTTAACCTTGTGCTCTATTGCTTTGCTGTGAGTATTGGGCCAAAGGAGGCTTGAGATATGAGCGTTCAACAGCTCACTAGCTTTGGCGATTACAGATTTGCTAAAATGACCAGAGTCACAGTCACGTATGCTGACCAGGCAGGCTTCACTTACTCAAACTGACCATTTTATTAAGATTATTGAGTCCTATTTGGATGTATTTTTGACCTGAATGTATGTCGTAAATCTATTTTGCTAATTCATCCTTTATCTTTTATTATTTTATATCTCTTTTATTAATATCTCCTGCTTCTCTTATCAAACGTACTTTAGAGGCCATTTCTTGATTCGCCAAAGTAAGAACCATCCTGAATTCCAAATGTAA
>NW_024382424.1:0-7353 GCF_016835505.1 Polypterus senegalus
ACATACATTCTTTGATTCAACCATCACCAGGTAAATTCTGTTGTTAATGTAAACTATCATAAATGAAATGTTCCATACCAGAAAAATATTACTTTGAGACTCTGAGCTGACAGATGTTTTCTTGGATTTAATGGTAATGTTTGACATTTTATGTATTTTTAGTAGTATCAACGACAACCACTACAACTCGTCAACCACATCACCAGACGTTCTGTTTGCCAATTTGTTTTTTCAGGATTCTTAGAGAACTTTATGTGTTTTCTTTTGTTATTATTTTTATTATTCTTAAAATGAAAATTGCAATGGCTTCCGTTTCGCGTTACTTTTTCCCCCTATGGCTGCCATTATTGTGTGCCCAGCGGGTTACAAAGTGCTTGTCACCTGACTCAGAATATGTACAACTCGTGAAGCGTAACCTGAAGGTGGCCATATTATGTAAGGTGACCTCACGATATTAAGCATTCCTTAAAATGACCTAAATTAAAGGATGTCTTAGAGTGACAAAGTAGTGCTGCAACCAATCAATTTCAGTAAATATCCTTAAAGGGCTTGAGTTTATAGAGACACCATCATTTTAAGTTACAAATCTCTGTCATTACTATACTGACCTCCTTTTATCCTGAAGAACCCTCTGATGCACCCTTCACTACAAACAACAAATGTTCTGCCATTTCCTTTTAAATGAGTCCATTAAAGTAATGTTCTTGACAGTGGCCGCCATCTTTATCTGTTCTTTATTATTTTGTTAAATCAGTACAACTATCATCTTCAAGCGATGTTCTTTTCAATGAATTACTGAGTACCCAATCTTAAAATTGGCAAATTCAAATTTCTCTTGGAAGTATAGTGAGTTAATTCTTAGAGGTATGCTAAATCAGAACGTCTCATTGCATTGCAAAGCGATTGTTTTTATGCACATTGGTGTTGTGGCCTTATGAAACTGTCGTCCTAAGTCTGAATTCGCACCACCTAGTTGTTTGTGTGCTGTTTGCTCCATGTCCCCATTTCTGATTTGGGTCCTCCTCTGGTTATTCCCGATTCTTTCAACACTCCTACAAACGTGCAGATTAGATGTACAGGGACTCAAAACTGGCCCTGCTTAGTCTTGTGAGTAGGTTCTCGATGGTCTGGTATCTTGCCCTGAGGTGTTTTCTAGGTCGATGTGAATGATGCAGGGATGTGTTCTACACCTCCCTACCCACCATCCCACACAGTGTGAAATGGATTAGGTGAACTGCAGAGTCTCATTTTACTTTTGAAAAACCACAGTTGCCCCAGTTTTGACATTAAAAGGTTTCTTCAGCTCTTGGAAATATCAGATAGCAATGTCCTGCATTACAAGCACAAGACCTTTTCAATGACTTCAGTCTTAACAAAAGCAGAACAATTCAGCGTGTCGCAGTGTTCAAAATGTGTTTTGTCAACTTTGTGAAATGTAACTTTCCAAAATGCTTAAGTGTAAAGTTTTTTTTGTTTAAGGCCGAAGAACTACAAAATTGAAAACTATAACAGACCAGCTTGTCCAAATATTTCAGAACAGCATTTACCATGTTTAATGCTTTGACTACTTGTCTTTACGTCAACGTTTTACCCATCAGAGGGATTTTTCCCTTATGTAACTTAGAAATGATCAGAATTAGTTGACATTCCTCAGTTGATCAACATTCCTTAAACATTATCGAACAACTGAGAGTTTCTCTCCCTGGGTATCCAGGAACAAAGAAGGTATTACAGTCTGTAAAGAGAGAATTTAGCTTCATTTTATGGTTTGTGAGATAAAAACATATGTATCTAAGCTGACTTTATTTTCAATGAAATGAGGGATTTTTCATGACCCAATCTCATATTGAATAAAAGTGTAATTTATTTTCAGGGTTGCATTCGACCAAATATGGCAATACCTCTTGCTATTAAATTCTAAATATCAGGTTATATACAGTGTACAGTAAAAGATTTAGCCATGTTTTTATTTTTGTGTCTTAACAAAGTTATTGTGATATCCACTATTTTCTGAAATGCACTCGTACTTCAGGATTTCAGGGTCATTTCCTTTTAACATGGCATAGGGAGTTATGTGAAAGGTTTCGCAGAGCAGTAAAGATAAATGTTCCATACCAGAAAAAAATTACTTTCAAAAACACTGAAAGGATGATGGTTTTGCTTCAGGTTCAATGGCAACGTTTCACATTATTATTATCTTTTTTGCAGTAACGACCTCACCTGTCACAGAGACAACAACAACACCAGGAAAATTCATTTTAAAATAAACGGCCATAAAGAGAAATGTTCCATAACAGAAGAAATATTATTTTGAGCACTCTGAATTGAAAAATGTTTTCCTCAGATTTCTTGGTAGATTATGACATAATTATCATGTTCTTCTTTTTTTTTTTTTGTAGTAACACCTACTGGATCAACCACATCACCAGGTAAATTCTGTTGTTAATGTAAACTATCATAAATAGAAATGTTCCATACCAGAAAAAATATTACTTTGAGGACTCTGAGCTGACAGATGTTTTCTTTGGATTTAATGGTAATGTTTGACATTTTATGTATTTTTAGTAGTATCAACGACAACCACTACAACTGCGTCAACCAAATCACCAGGATCGTTCTGTTTGCCAATTTGTTTTTCAGGATTCTTAGAGAACTTTATGTGTTTTCTTTTGTTATTATTTTTATTATTCTTAAAATGAAAATTGCAATGGCTTCCATTTCAGCTTACTTTTTCCCCTATGGCTGCCATTATTGTGTGCCCAGCGGTTACAAAGTGCTTGTCACCTGACTCAGAATATGTACAACTCGGAAGCGTAACCTGAAGGTGGCCATATTATGTAAGGTGACCTCACGATATTAAGCATTCCTTAAAATGACCTAAATTAAAGGATGTCTTAGAGTGACAAAGTAGTGCTGCAACCAATCAATTTCAGTAAATATCCTTAAAGGGCTTGAGTTTATAGAGACACCATCATTTTAAGTTACAAATCTCTGTCATTACTATACTGACCTCCTTTTATCCTGAAGAACCCTCTGATGCACCCTTGACTACAAACAACAAATGTTCTGCCATTTCCTTTTAAATGAGTCCATTAAAGTAATGTTCTTGACAGTGGCCGCCATCTTTATCTGTTCTTTATTATTTTGTTAAATCAGTACAACTATCATCTTCAACGATGTTCTTTTCAATGAATTACTGAGTACCCAATCGTAAAATTGGCAAATTCAAATTTCTCTTGGAAGTATAGTGAGTTAATTCTTAGAGGTATGCTAAATCAGAACGTCTCATTGCATTGCAAACGATTGTTTTTTATGCACATTGGTGTTGTGGCCTTATGAAACTGTCGTCCTAAGTCTGAATTCGCACCACCTAGTTGTTTGTGTGCTGTTTGCTCCATGTCCCCATTTCTGATTTGGGTCCTCCTCTGGTTATTCCCGATTCTTTCAACACTCCTACAAACGTGCAGATTAGATGTACAGGGGACTCAAAACTGGCCCTGCTTAGTCTGTGTGAGTAGGTTCTACGATGGTCTGGTATCTTGCCCTGAGGTGTTTCTAGGTCGATGTGAATGATGCAGGGATGTGTTCTACACCTCCCTACCCACCATCCCACACAGTGTGAAATGGATTAGGTGAACTGCAGAGTCTCATTTACTTTTGAAAACCACAGTTGCCCCAGTTTTGACATTAAAAGGTTTCTTCAGCTCTTGGAAATATCAGATAGCAATGTCCTGCATTACAAGCACAAGACCTTTTCAATGACTTCAGTCTTAACAAAAGCAGAACAATTCAGCGTGTCGCAGTGTTCAAAATGTGTTTTGTCAACTTTGTGAAATGTAACTTTCCAAAATGCTTAAGTGTAAAGTTTTTTTTTTGTTTAAGGCCGAAGAACTACAAAATTGAAAACTATAACAGACCAGCTTGTCCAAATATTTCAGAACAGCATTTACCATGTTTAATGCTTTGACTACTTGTCTTTACGTCAACGTTTTACCCATCAGAGGATTTTCCCTTTCCTTATGTAACTTAGAAATGATCAGAATTAGTTGACATTCCTCAGTTGATCAACATTCCTTAAACATTATCGAACAAGTGCAGAGTTTCTCTCCTGGGTATCCAGGAACAAAGAAGGTATTACAGTCTGTAAAAGAGAATTTAGCTTCATTTTATGGTTTGTGAGATAAAAAACATATGTATCTAAGCTGACTTTATTTTTCAATGAAATGAGGGATTTTTTCATGACCGCAATCTCATATTGAATAAAGAGTGTAATTTATTTTCAGGGTTGCATTCGACCAAATATGGCAATACCTCTTGCTATTAAATTCTAAATATCAGGTTATATACAGTGTACAGTAAAAGATTTAGCCATGTTTTTTTATTTTTTGTGTCTTAACAAAGTTATTGTGATATCCACTATTTTCTGAAATGCACTCGTACTTCAGGATTTCAGGGTCATTTCCTTTTAACATGGCATAGGGAGTTATGTGAAAGGTTTTGCAGAGCAGTAAAGATAAATGTTCCATACCAGAAAAAAATTACTTTCAAAAACACTGAAAGGATGATGGTTTTGCTTCAGGTTCAATGGAAGCGTTTCACATTATTATTATCTTTTGCAGTAACGACCTCACCTGTCACAGAGACAACAACAACACCAGGAAAATTCATTTTAAAATAACGCCATAAAGAAATGTTCCATAACAGAAGAAATATTATTTTGAGCACTCTGAATTGAAAAATGTTTTTCCTCAGATTTCTTGGTAGATTATGACATAATTATCATGTTCTTCTTTTTTTTGTAGTAACACCTACTGGATCAACCACATCACCAGGTAAATTCTGTTGTTAATGTAAACTATCATAAATAGAAATGTTCCATACCAGAAAAAATATTACTTTGAGGACTCTGAGCTGACAGATGTTTTTCTTTGGATTTAATGGTAATGTTTGACATTTTTATGTATTTTTAGTAGTATCAACGACAACCACTACAACTGCGTCAACCACATCACCAGGTACGTTCTGTTTGCCAATTTGTTTTTCAGGATTCTTAGAGAACTTTATGTGTTTTCTTTTGTTATTTTTATTATTCTTAAAATGAAAATTGCAATGGCTTCCATTTCAGTTACTTTTTCCCCCTATGGCTGCCATTATTGTGTGCCCAGCGGGTTACAAAGTGCTTGTCACCTGACTCAGAATATGTACAACTCGTGAAGCGTAACCTGAAGGTGGCCATATTATGTAAGGTGACCTCACGATATTAAGCATTCCTTAAAATGACCTAAATTAAAGGATGTCTTAGAGTGACAAAGTAGTGCTGCAACCAATCAATTTCAGTAAATATCCTTAAAGGGCTTGAGTTTATAGAGACACCATCATTTTAAGTTACAAATCTCTGTCATTACTATACTGACCTCCTTTTATCCTGAAGAACCCTCTGATGCACCCTTCGACTACAAACAACAAATGTTCTGCCATTTCCTTTTAAATGAGTCCATTAAAGTAATGTTCTTGACAGTGGCCGCCATCTTTATCTGTTCTTTATTATTTTGTTAAATCAGTACAACTATCATCTTCAAGCGATGTTCTTTTCAATGAATTACTGAGTACCCAATCTAAAATTGGCAAATTCAAATTTCTCTTGGAAGTATAGTGAGTTAATTCTTAGAGGTATGCTAAATCAGAACGTCTCATTGCATTGCAAACGATTGTTTTTTATGCACATTGGTGTTTGTGGCCTTATGAAACTGTACGTCCTAAGTCTGAATTCCGCACCACCTAGTTGTTTGTGTGCTGTTTGCTCCATGTCCCCATTTCTGATTTGGGTCCTCCTCTGGTTATTCCGATTCTTTCAACACTCCTACAAGCGTGCAGATTAGATGTACAGGGGACTCAAAACTGGCCCTGCTTAGTCTGTGTGAGTAGGTTCTACGATGGTCTGGTATCTTGCCCTGAGGTGTTTTCTAGGTCGATGTGAATGATGCAGGGATGTGTTCTACACCTCCCCTACCCCACCATCCCACACAGTGTGAAATGGATTAGGTGAACTGCAGAGTCTCATTTTACTTTTGAAAAACCACAGTTGCCCCAGTTTTGACATTAAAAGGTTTCTTCAGCTCTTGGAAATATCAGATAGCAATGTCCTGCATTACAAGCACAAGACCTTTCAATGACTTCAGTCTTAACAAAAGCAGAACAATTCAGCGTGTCGCAGTGTTCAAAATGTGTTTTGTCAACTTTGTGAAATGTAACTTTCCAAAATGCTTAAGTGTAAAGTTTTTTTTGTTTAAGGCCGAAGAACTACAAAATTGAAAACTATAACAGACCAGCTTGTCCAAATATTTCAGAACAGCATTTACCATGTTTAATGCTTTGACTACTTGTCTTTACGTCAACGTTTTACCCATCAGAGGGATTTTTCCCTTTCCTTATGTAACTTAGAAATGATCAGAATTAGTTGACATTCCTCAGTTGATCAACATTCCTTAAACATTATCGAACAAGTGCAGAGTTTCTCTCCCTGGGTATCCAGGAACAAAGAAGGTATTACAGTCTGTAAAGAGAGAATTTAGCTTCATTTTATGGTTTGTGAGATAAAAAACATATGTATCTAAGCTGACTTTATTTTTCAATGAAATGAGGATTTTTCATGACCGCAATCTCATATTGAATAAAGAGTGTAATTTATTTTCAGGGTTGCATTCGACCAAATATGGCAATACCTCTTGCTATTAAATTCTAAATATCAGGTTATATACAGTGTACAGTAAAAGATTTAGCCATGTTTTTTTATTTTTTGTGTCTTAACAAAGTTATTGTGATATCCACTATTTTCTGAAATGCACTCGATTCAGGATTTCAGGGTCATTTCCTTTTAACATGGCATAGGAGTTATGTGAAGGTTTCAGAGCAGTAAAGATAAATGTTCCATACCAGAAAAAAATTACTTTCAAAAACACTGAAAGGATGATGGTTTTGCTTCAGGTTCAATGGCAACGTTTCACATTATTATTATCTTTTTTGCTGTAACGACCTCACCTGTCACAGAGACAACAACAACCAGGAAAATTCATTTTAAAATAAACGGCCATAAAGAGAAATGTTCCATAACAGAAGAAATATTATTTTGAGCACTCTGAATTGAAAATGTTTTTCCTCAGATTTCTTGGTAGATTATGACATAATTATCATGTTCTTCTTTTTTTTGTAGTAACACCTACTGGATCAACACATCACCAGGTAAATTCTGTTGTTAATGTAAACTATCATAAAGAAATGTTCCATACCAGAAAAATATTACTTTGAGGACTCTGGCTGAAGATGTTTTTTTGATTTAATGGTAATGTTTGACAT
>NW_024382425.1:0-6146 GCF_016835505.1 Polypterus senegalus
ATGTAAATATTTTTATATTCGTGTTCTATAGTGGTTCGTAAAAAAATAAACATATATACAGTGCATCCGGAAAGTATTTACAGCGCATCACTTTTTTCACGTTTTGTTATGTTACAGCCTTATTCAAAATGGATTAAATTCATTTGTTTTCCTCAGAATTCTACACACTACACCTATAATGACAACATGAAAAAAGTTTACTTGAGATTTTTGCAAATTTATTAAAACCTAGCGAGCCCACCATATCATCACGTGTGTAAGAATAGGACGGAAAGCGGTGAGAAGAATTCGTATAACAAAGGCTTGAAACCACTGTCACAGTATAACGAAAATAGTAGGGAGCAAAACCAATCCAATGGTGAGAGGTACCTTCCTGTAGCAGGATCAGGAAAACATATATAGATAGGCGCTGCATTTACTGTAAGCACGATAAGTCAAGCGTCCGCCTATTGTAATGGCCGACCCTTTCCAGCCAGTAGGTACACCTCAAGACCTGTAGGCCTGGATAATTTATTGAGGTTGAATCAAAATATCAAGCCGTACCTCTAACAAATGAAACTTTTCCCACAATCGATGGTGTAAATATAAGCACATCAGAAAAGCAGATATGTAAAATTAAACTGATTAATTGTATTTAAATGAAACCACAAGAAATATACAAAATAAATAAATAGAAAATTATATATATGTGTATATATATATGTATATGTATGTATGTATGTCTGTATGTATATGTATACGTATGTGTGTGTGTATATATATATATATATATATATATATATATATATATATATATATATATAATACACACACACACACAGTGGAAACTCGGTTCATGACCATAATTCGTTCCTGAACTTTGGTCATGAACCGAAGCAGTTTCCCTCCATAGGATTGTATCTAAATACAATTAATCCATTCCAGACAGTACGAACTGTATGTAAATATATGTAAAGATTAAGCACAAATATAGTTAATTACACCATAGAATGCACAGTGTAATAGTAAACTAATGTAAAAACATTGAATAACACTGACACAAAACACCCAGGTTCCCCTGATCAGCTACTCTGTTCTTTAGTAAGGCGCGCGCCGCACACACACACACACGCATACACACACACCACTCCACCCTCCCTCCCTCTGTCAGCAGCACGTGAAGCACTTTTTTAAAATGAGTTTTAAGGGCAGAGGAAAAAAAAACATTGGAATAAACCAAGTGTATTTAAAAACCAAGCAACCAAAAAGTAAGATTGCAGGAGATCACGCTTATCAACCTTTAAAGCCTCGATCGCTGTAAACACTTTTTATAAAATGAGTTTTAAGCAACAGCGAAAAAAAGAACATTTGAAAAAGAGAAAAGTAACATTGCAACAATTCACGCTACGAACTGAAAAATTAACTTTTGAAAAATCTGTAATACAAAAACCACCAAGAAAACTAACCTTGCATGAGTCGAAGTTCTGGCATGAAGTGTTTTTCCTTCAGGGGTTTACTCTCTTGTGATTTCTTCGGTTTAGTGTGTTTTTAGCTGTTTAGCTGGTGGGAGCAAAAGCCTCATGCAGCCATTCCAAAAAAGAAAGTTCTTTTGACCCAACCCTTCGTGTTTGCCCTCCACATTACTGGCAGTCTGGCTGTGTTTACATTGTGCTGCTTGAAAGCACGAGGGTTCTCAAATTGGTAAATGAGTAAACTGGTAAACAGTTTTTCAACCTCTTCCAGCACTTGAAGCCTCTGCCTGGTTAACGCTGTAACTCCTTTTGCAATAACTCCTTTTGCAATATCACCTGCTTTAATAGATTCTTTCTGCTTTAGAATAGTCGAAATCGTAGATTTTGACTTCTTGTACGGGCGGCAAGATCAGTAACATCAACGCCACACTCAAACTTTTCAATAATTTGTTTCTTTACTTGATTTCAATTCTCTTCAAAACTTTGTTCTCACCACTCTTCACTTGCTTAAAAGCCTATAGTTAGTTAACTGCAATATAATACAGCACACAAAATACAGTAAAGCACAAAGAGAGCGAGGTAAAGCACGCACGCCTGACTGAGAACAATGAACCAGCCAGGCAGGCAGGCAGGCACGTGGCTCCTTCTCTCTGCTGTCCCACCCCCCCCCCTGTCAGTAGCAGGCAGGCAGGCATGTGCACGCAAACCTCCCCGTCCCCTGTCAGTAGCAGGCAGGCAGGCATGCACGTGGTTACAGTCTCTATCTCTCTCCCTCTTAGCAGCAGGAAGGCACGTCTGACTAAGAACATGCAACGTGTGCAGAAATCATAGGTGCGCATTAAACCGAAAGGGAAACTGACTTTGTAATGATATTGAGTGTGTGTCGTGAACTGAGGCAAAATTTGGTGAACTTTTTGGTAGTGAACCAAGTTGAACGTGAACGGAGATGCCTGTGAACCGAGGTTCCACTGTATGTATGTATGTATGTATGTATGTATGTATGTATGTAATATATATCTCTCCAACTTCCCGTAGGTAGAAGGCTGAAATTTGGCAGGCTCATTCCCTACAGCTTACTTACAAAAGTTGGGCAGGTTTCATTTCAAATTCTATGCGTAATGGTCGTAATAACTGGAACCTATTTTTCATCCGTATACTATAGTAGACTTCTGCTCGATGCCCGTGGGAGGCGAAGTTATGCCTCCCATGTAATTTAGTGCCTGCCCATATATAACGTCCGTACGGCGGCATTCCAATAGAAAACACTGCCGCTAAATATCTACCGGGTAGTTGACTGTGCTTATGCAGAGGAAGATAAGATGGTCAGGGTGGCGTTTGCCAGCAAACTCAGCTTAACCTGCGAGAAACTTTTAAGCCGGGTCTCAGCTAACATTAAACACAGCAGTGGGTGGGAAAAGCCAATTTCCTGCTTAAAGGAAGACAGTAACAAAAACCTGTGCAACGGCGTGTATCATGCCCTCAGATAAAGAGGAAGGCGAGGCTGTTTATTGATGCAGTAAGAAACGAATCGATGAATGAATCCTGTTATCTTTACAACGATTGACAAACACTGAATGTAACTTGAACACAACACATCCTACAAATACGAACATGATTGAAAGAAATAATGATAATCAAATCCTTGATGACAGCAACACTCATAACACACCTACAAAACAACTACTGTATATTGACAATCACGCTTTATTTTTAAAATGTTCCCTTTTCTTTTTCATAACTTGTTTAACATTAACTACTTCTCCGCCATGCGGGCGTATATAGTATAGATATAGATATATATAGATATAGATATATATATAGATATCTCTGGACAAAATTGTTGGTACCCTTCAGGCAATGAAAGAAAACTCAAAATGGTCACAGAAATAACTTTAATCTGACAAAAGTAATAATAAATAAAAATTCTATGAAATTTAACCAATGAAAGTCAGACATTGATTTTCAACCATGCTTCAACAGAATTATTTAAAAAATAAACTCATGAAACAGGCCTGGACAAAAATGATGGTACCCCTAGAAAAGACTGAAAATAATGTGACCAAAGGGACATGTTAATCCAAGGTGTGTCCACTAATTAGCATCACAGGTGTCTACAATCTTGTAATCAGTCAGTGGACCTATATATAGGGCTCCAGGTAGTCACTGTGTTGTTTGGTGACATGGTGTGTACCACACTCAACATGGACCAGAGGAAGGAAGGAAAGAGTTGTCTCAGGAGATTAGAAAGAAAATTATAGACAAGCATGTCAAAGGTAAAGGCTATAAGACCATCTCAAGCAGCTTGATGTTCCTGTGACTACAGTTGCACATATTATTCAGAAATTTAAGATCCATGGGACTGTAGCCAACCTCCTGGACATGGCGAGGAGGAAAATTGATGACAAATCAAAGAGACGGATAATACTGAATGGTAATAAAAGAGCCCAGAAAAACTTCTAAAGAGATCCAAGGTGAACTTCAAGCTCAAGGAACATCAGTGTCAGATCGCACCATCCGTCGTTGTTTGAGCCAAAGTGGACTTCATGGGAGACGACCAAGGAGGACACCATTGTTGAAAACAAATCATAAAAAGCCAGACTGGAATTTGCCAAACTACATGTGGACAAGCCACAAAGATTCTGGGAGAATGTCCTATGGACAGATGAGACAAAAATTGAACTTTTTGCCAAGGCACATCAGCTCTATGTTCACAGACGGAAAAATGAAGCATATCAAGAAAAGAACACTGTCCGTTCTGTGAAACATGGAGGAGGCTCTTTTATGTTCTGGGGCTGCTTTGCTGCATCTGGCACAGGGTGTCTTGAATCTGTGCAGGGTACAATGAAATCTCAAGACTATCAAGGGATTCTAGAGAGAAATGTGCTGGCCAGTGTCAGAAAGCTTGGTCTGTCGCAGGTCATGGGTCTTGCAACAGGACAATGACCCAAAACACACAGCTAAAAACACCCAAGAATGGCTAAGAGGAAAACATTGGACTATTCTAAAGTGGCCTTCTATGAGCCCTGACCTCAATCCTATTGAGCATCTTTGGAAAGAGCTGAAACATGACGGAAAAGGCACCCTTCAAACCTGAGACAACTGGAGCAGTTTGCTCATGAGGAGTGGGCCAAAATACCTGCTGAGAAGTGCAGAAGTCTCATTGACAGTTACAGGAATCGCTTGATTGCAGTGATTGCCTCAAAAGGTTGTGCAACAAAATATTAAGTTAGGGGTACCATCATTTTTGTCCAGGCCTGTTTCATGAGTTTATTTTTTAAATAATTCTGTTGAAGCATGGTTGAAAATCAATGTCTGACTTTCATTGGTTAAATTTCATAGAATTTTTATTTATTATTACTTTTGTCAGATTAAAGTTATTTCTGTGACCATTTTGAGTTTTCCTTTCAGTGACTGAAGGGTACCAACAATTTTGTCCATAATATGTGTATGTATAATATGTGTTGTGTGTGTGTGTGTGTGTGTGTGTGTGTGTATGTATATATCGAGATCATTTTATATACTGCATTATTGTTATTAATGGCCCGGGGATATGAAGCGCTGGTAACACAATAAACTGCAGATCCCATGATGCAGTCATTCAGCTTCTGTCAACACTTCACCACGCGAATCAAGTCTAGCTTATGATGCTGCAAGTTATTGCAAAGCTAGCCCACACGATGCCAAGAGAAAAGGTGATTCTGAACTTAGAGACTTTAAAACTGCTGGGAGGCTGAGTATATGTTTACTGACATTGCCGGTAAAACCCGGTGTCTCATTTGTGGAGCTAATGTGGCTGTAATTACAGAATTTAATCTAAGACGGCACTATGAGACAAAACATCAAGATAACCTGAAAGACCTGAATGCAATGCACAAGATATAGAAAGCAGAAGAGTTAAAGAAGAATCTGACACTTCAGCAGATGTTTTTTACCTGTGCAAAATCACAAAGTGATTTCAAGTGAAGCTACTTTTATGGGAGACACAAATGCACCAGTGCAACTTTCCCCACTTTCCCTGTTGCCAAGTAATGTTGAACCAAGTTGGCACAACGGTGTTCCCAAAAACGCACTTTGCTGATAAACTGAGCGCACTGAGTTAGCCTTGGCAGTCTTTGGTGACTTTGAAGAAGAAAAGAATTTTGAGTTGTTTCACAACCCATTTGACGTCGATGTGGAAACTGCACTTGTGCAGATTCAGATGTAGGTGATTGAGCTGCAGTGTAATGGCACACTGAAGGCAAAAGTACGATACTGCACGGCCTGCACAGTTTATTCACTCCATTCCTGCAGAAATGCTCCAGCTCCGTCTACATGCGGGTCAAACCTTGTGCATGTTTGGTAGCACATATCTGTGTAGAAGCTCTTCCAGTCATGAAGACTAACAAAACAGCTACAGGAGTGCCTCACTGATGAGCACCTGCAGTCCATCCTGAGAATCTCCACAACACAGAACTTCACACAAACATAAACAAACTTGTTGCCAAAAAGATGCCAGCCAGCTCTGATAAAATGACATATGAGCAAGACAACTGAATGATTTGATTTCTTATTGCTGAAAAGAACAAATTTATTTATATTTCTAGGTTTTTATGCAGCATGTTCAATTTGAATTGTATATTTTAGATATATTTTATGAGAAAATCTTTGGGATTAAATTGAAAAAACTAAGAAAGAATTTGAATTGCTTGACAATTT
>NW_024382426.1:0-15006 GCF_016835505.1 Polypterus senegalus
GAATTGAAATCAGGGAATAGGTAGATAAGAAATTTGAAAAAAAGGTTTAAATAAAATTAATGTTAGCATTTACCCCGGTGGAATTAAAGCGATAGTGTGGGAGACGATCCTCAGTCTGTCAGTGGAGCAGGGCGGTGACAAAGTCTGTCACTGAAGCTACTCCTCTGCCTGGAGATGATCCTGTTCAGTGGATGCAGTGGATTCTTCATGATTGACAGGAGGTTGCTTAATGCCCGTGCTCTGCCACAGATGTTAAACTGTCCAACTTTACTCCTACAATAGAGCCTGCCTTCTTAACAAGTTTGTCCAGGCGTGAGGCGTCTTTTCATCTTTATGCTGCCACCCCAGCACACACGCTGGAAGAGGCACTTCCACAACGTCTGGTAGAACATCTGCAGAATCTTACTGCAGATGTTGAAGGATCTGAACCTTCTCAGAAAGTATAGTCTGCTCTGACCTTTCTTACATAGAGCATCAGTATTGGCAGTCCAGTCCAATTTGTCATCCAGCTGCACTCCCAGATATTTATAGGTCTGCACCCTCTGCACAGTCACCTCTGATGATCACAGGGTCCATGAGGGGCCTGGGCCTCCTAAAATCCACCACCAGCTCCTTGGTCTTGCTGGTATATATATATATATATATATATATATATATATATATATATATATATATATATATATATATATAGAGAGAGAGAGAGAGAGAGAGAGAGAGAGAGAGAGAGAGAGAGAGATCGCATATAATGAGACTATAATTCATAAACATAATTTTAATATTCAATTAAATGTTGTGGCGTACGGCATGCGCAGCTGTAGCTGCTGCCTACTTGAGTTAGGAGACCGGGTTCGCTTCCGGGTCCTCCCTCCTGGAGTTTATATGAATCTCCCGTGTCTGCGTGGGTTTCCTCCGGAAATGCTCAGTTTCCTCCCACAATCAAAGAAGACATGCAGGTTAGGTGGATTGGCGATTCTAAATTGGCCCTAGTGTGTGCTTGGTGTGTGGGTGTGTTTGTGTGTGTCCTGCTTGTGGGTTGGCACCCTGCCTAGGATTAGTTCCTGCCTTGTGCCCTGTGTTGGCTGGGATTGGCTCCAACAGACCCCGTGACCCTGTATTGGATTCAGCGGGTTAGAAAATGGATGGATGGATGGATTAAATGTTGATGGCCCCAGTTGCATCTATAGATTAAACCAAATGATACTCCCTCTGTTGCGACGATTAATGAACTGCTTTACTGTAGGATAAGTAGTGGATGAATTAGGATTATTCTTCCTTAAATTCAGTAAAAGGCAGAACTTACTTCAGTGGTTCCGCAGTTCTGCACATGTTACGACACTGCTGACGACGCAGCTCAAAAGGCCTGAATGTTAGGCCAGGCGGTTGGTGTCATCTTTGGCACACATTGAACAGTCGGAAGTCTAAAACAAACAGACTGCTCTCATATTTTAATGTACAGATTGTTCAGTTATTACAAGAATTTAACTGAAAATGTCTTTTTCTGTATTTGTCAAAAAGTATGAAGCCAAAAACAAAAACAAAAGAAATAATGGCACAAATTACAACTGTTTGCGAAAACTGAAATCAAAAGATAAAAACGGCATGCATTCACAATGTAGGTCTTGCAATTCTAGTTTCAACAGGATTAAAAATAATTCGGCCTTTTACTGCAGAAAAAATCTAAACCAGGAAAGGCGTCTTAATACTTTGGAACAACAACGATAAAGAGCAGCTTGACATAAAAGCAGGTTATCGGTAATTATGTTGTTAAAGGTCTCAGGCCTCACTCCACCTAACAGAGAGACGCTCAGTTTAATTCGACACGATGACAGCCTCGTCACACTGCAGCACATTTGAAGTTAAAGGAGCAATGCGCGCCTTTCTGTTGTAACTCATGTCGAGGATTTTACTTCATTTTATTCGCTTTGCTCCAAGTCTAACTCACGGCCTTTTTAACACACATTCATGGTTTAATGCGTGAAATCTAAATAAAATTAAATACGCGTCAGACATTTATTGTATAAAGCACATTTTCAAGCAAAATGTAAAATGTACTTAAAATACAAATACTAAAAAGAAAACATTCCAAGATAAAAAGGAAGACATGTTAAATAATACAAAAACTATAAAAGCACTAAAAGATGAGTGTAAGTGTGAAGTGAAAATGAAAGAACCACAGCAGCAGACATTTTCTGTTCATAAAGATTTCAATCAGATCGTCAACTACAAGGTATTACCTGATTATTACAAATGCAGATTTAAATTTGTTGTGGTGTTAAAATAATCACTAAATACCGTGAACAACAGGGGGCATCCGCAGAGCCCCAAACTCTGGATACAATGACACCAACTCAGTCACAGGTTCAAATATTCAAATAGTTTTATTTCTTTCAAATATCTTTACAGGTCCTTCAGAAATGTTTCCAACTGCTCAATATGCACAGAGATGGCAAATGCAAGTCCTCTTTATCTTCTTCCTTCTTGGTCCTTTTCCTGCACCCAAGGGTTGACCTCTGCCTTCCTGACTCCCCAAGGTTCATCAGAGGACTCCTTTTTACTCAACCCTTGAAGTACTGTAATTCCGGTGCATGGAAAGTCCAGAAGAGGTACTGTATTCCGGTTCAGGCAGAAGTTTCTACAAAGTGTGGACTTTTCATCCCTGTAGCTCCCCATGGTTGCACCAATGACATACAGTGGAGCTGTCCCATGGGACTATGATTCCCCTACATGTCCTGCTGGCAAACGGAGTAGAGCTTTGTGGGGAGAGTATAAACTCCGAAAAGGCTACCTGCCACATCCATCCACTATTCTGACCTCCTTTCCTGGAAACCAATCAATTCTCAGACTGGTCAGGACACCAGTCCATTCTTATTCTTCCACTTTGGACTCCCTTCTTGTCAAGGAACCACCAATCCACCTGGACAGGCTGACAGATAATCCTGAGTGGCACTTACAATGTACAGAGACACTGCATCTCCTCCCTAATACTACCTGCCAGCCCACCAAAGTTAAAGGCGCTTTACAAGAAGAGTAGAGAAACAGATGAAACACACATTCAAGTACTGAGGGTGAAACTGACATCCATTAATAACGATCTTGTGGGAGAGATTTCCTCCATAATTTGCAGCTTGGACTCATCTCGTGTGGACATAAATCTGCAGAAAGAGTCAAGCGTGATGTTACTGGACTACAATGAGCTGTCACCTCCTTCATGACGGTTAGTCCTGCAGTGTTGGTGGTTTTTACTCCAAAAGGTCTCGTTGGTCACACTTTACTCTGGAACAGGCAAAAGTTTCTACAATGTAGGGAACAGATCATTCCTATAGCTCTGCTTGGTTCATCCATCAAGTCAATGAATTTATTTCCTGTTCCTGTCCAGGATCATCGGAGTTGAGATTTTATTCCAGCAGTGGCCCAGCCTTGGATGGACACACCTGACTGCTCCCCTGCTGCAGCCGCATTAAGCTGGTCCGCTGACTGTGATTGAAAGGCGAAGTGTGGAGTTTTGAACTGAAATCTCACTGTCACAGCCCAGCCTCCATTTTGTAACCTCACTGAGAGTGTCTTACACAGCAGCCATTTTCACAAAGCTCATCAAAAACACAAACTTAGATTTGACAAGATTACAAATGCAGGGCCTCTGCAAACTGCTGCCTGCCTTCAAACCTGTTTTTATGAAACATTTTAGTGAATTGACAATTTAGAGTTTTGTTTTGCTTTTTTAGTCGGTCAGGCACTGATACAAAGTTTACAAGAAGACACAAATCTGGAAAGACATGCCGCGTAATAAGTGATGATGTGAATTAAAACATTTGATAAAAGTGACACAAATAATTCCAGATTTAGTTGTTTGATTAAAATGTAATGGCTTTTGGGAATGGAACCAGCTGCTTCAGCGGTAGTGGCTATGACAAGTTTTCTGATAAGACTTCATTCCAAATATAAGACTAGAATTTATGCTTGCCATTGTAATCAACACATTTTGTAAAGAATGTTCTGTGGCCTTGGAGTGAAACTGATTTATTTTTTTCTAACCATTCTCTTTGAAGATTTTTGTTATAAAGGCAGCTAGACACCCCTTTGTCGGGGCCTTCCTGTACATTTTTCTCTCTGTAAGGAAAAGCCGTTCTGCTCACCAAGAAGTCAGAGATAAAAGATTCGCTTATTAAATTGGTGTCTGCCTGCTATTTGTTTGAATAACCGTCCACACTTTAAAAGTAAATCAGCCTTTTGTGTCTCATTTTGAACCTTGCAGGCTTGTTAAGGAGAACGTCAAGACTTTTCAGCAGACTAAACTACAACGTCCCAGGACTTCAGTTTGCTCTCCTTGTGTTTATAAAGCGTACACACCACGTGTCAGGTCTGTGTCTCTGCTCTCGTTGAACCTGATCTGCTCGTCGTCTCCAGTAGCACCAGTGCACTCTTTACCCTGTAAACCTACAAAACCTTCACCCAGGTCACAGGCAGCCTGCACTTGAGTGTTGTGAGCCTCAACAGTCACAATTTCAGCAGGGCTGCCCTCTTTAAATTAATGTCACAGTAAAAACACAAAGGATGACCTCCACTCCTTACCTGCTTCTGGAGCTCAAGTCTGCCACTTCACCCTCAGCAGCTCCTCCTGTTGACTTCTAGCAGCCCACTGGCGCCTCCTGAAATGCAAGTAGCTGTGTGACCAAATAAGACAGTTAAAACGGAAATAGAGATTATATCATTACAATAAAATGCCGGTTGGCGAGTCAAAACCTCTGTGCAGTACGGCTGTTTGATACCCAAACCCCGGAGCTTTCAGCCTGATATACTGAGGCCTGAAGACTCACTGTGTCAGCTTAGAGGGATGTGTCACTAACCATGGTTGGCCTGTCATCAGGACATCATGGAATTTTGTGATTGCTGACCAGCTGTCTCTTTCTGACCACAATTCCACCGTCTCTCTATTCATGCAGATTCACTCTGTGTAACGAACACAAAAATCAGATCTTATCTGACTGAGTGTGTAGCACAGCTTCTGGCCCAGGCTTTGGTCTCGTCACATCTGGATTAGTGCAGCCTACTGCTGTGGGAGGACCCACAAGTGCCATCAAGCCACTGCAGATGGTCCAAAATGCAGCACCCATTTTGTATTCACCCAAGACAGACATGTCACTCCTTTCTTCAGGTCGTGACACTGGTGCTCTCTATCAGCAGACATTAAGTTCAAATCCCTGATACCGACCTACAGAGCAGTCATTGGGTCAGCACTGGTGAGGTGCTATGCTCCTACCACCCACTCTGGTCTGCCAGCTAGAGCAAATGCCAATGACACCTCTCGCTTACAGCAAATCTCAGTCAGACTCTTCAGTGTAGTTGGTGTAATGGGCTGCCCACCTCCATCAGAACTTCTAATTCCGTCAATGCATTTAAGAAATGATTAGTGTGATGGAGGAATCTTCTCTCACAGCTCCAGTTTATTCAAAACTCAGCTGTAAGAGTCCTGACACAAACCAGCAGCAGTGAGCACATCACACCATCCTGCTCCACCTTCACTGGCTCCCTGTGTCTTACAGAATCGAATATAAAATCCTACTAATAACCTACAAAGCCTTAAATGGCCTCACACCAAACTACATCAGTGACCTTCTCCATCACTATGAGCCTGTCCGCCACTAAGGTCCTCTGATTCTGGCCATCTTGTTGTGCCCCCCACTAATCTACACTCCATGGGTGACAGCAGGGCCTTCAGCTGATAGCTGAGTGCAGACTCTGGAATGACCTCCCGAAATGAATCAGGTCAGCTGACTCCATGAATTCTTTAAAACTCATCTGTTCAGCAAGGCTTTTAACTTCACTTATCACTCTGCCCTTTGTTTCAGTTACCTCTCTGTTCAGGTGCTCGGGGAATTTGTGTGTCTGTTTTTCAAAAATTGGTATTTGATTTTTTTCTTTTATTTAATTTTTTTTTTTTTTTGTCCTTTATTCTTTTTGCTTTGTTATCTGTTTCATTTTCTATTCAGGAAAACTTTGTATCTTTGGGCTTTTTTTCTCTATTTGGTTTCTGTGACTGAAGACAGAGATAAATTAAAATTAGTAAAAAATTTTTTATTAATCACACCAGGCAAAGGAAAGAATGACGAAGCACAGCCCTGGGACACCTGCCCTTCATCTCCCAGGGTTGCCTAAATCTTTATAATCAAAACCCCAAAATTTTACCTTATGATTTTGTTCCCAAAAATTTAAGCATTTCTTTACAATAGTTTTTTGGATCAGTAACACAATTTTAAAGGTCATAGTTGGGCACTTGACTTCTTGTTGTTTAAAAAAACAAGCTGCACTTAGGGAAGACGCTTTTCCCTTTCCTTAAAATTTGATCAATAACTGATTTTTTTTTTTTCCACTTTCCCCCCCCTTTTTATCAATCTGGGCAGAAAAAATAGTGAAGAAATTCAAAGGGGGAGGTGGGGATGGGGAAGGAGGAGGAGGGGAAAGGGATGGGAAAACTAAGAAGGGTAATTTGGGATATGTTCCTGTGGAAATTGGCCTTGGCTATAGAAGCAGTGAAATTTTGGATATTATTACGAAAAGGGAAAATGAACACCCGTAAGAAAGGACAATAAATACTACTCCCAAAAGAAATAAATACGTTTTTACCCTTTTGGGCCCCCAAAACCCCAAAGGTGGATATGAACCATTCGGGTCAAAATGCCTGAGTTAGTGCGGGTTCATTGGAGAGATTTGGCTGGTAGTGCTCGGTAATGGCCCCATCGGGTGGTATTATTAGGGATATATTGCCAAGCATCAAAACACCCTCCCCCCCCTTTCCCCGGAAAAGTCATATCCCCAAAACATTTTAAGTCTTGGGAGGTCATCTTTGTTCTGACCTTTTTAAAATTTCTAGAAAAATTGGAACGCTCTGGTTAAAATTAAAGTAATTAATCCAGTAAACGTTTTTTTAAAAGCAATCGGGGTTGAAGTTCAAATCCATTACCTGATCCCTTCAAACTATCTGGGACTCCTCTGGGAACCCCTATAGAATCAATATAATTTAAAAGGATCGGGAGAAGCTGGAAAAAAGAGCCCGGGAGGCAGTCGGGAAGGAAGGGGGAAACTGGGAATTGGGGGTGCAAAGGGGGAAAGGGTGGGATAATGGAAGAAAAACAACAAATTTTATTTTTGGTGCCATTTTTTTGGTGGGGCGTGAACCCAAAAGGGCAATCCTTCAACCCGTGGGTGGGGAAAAAAACTTGGACGGTCCCCCCCATACGTGCAATTTTCCCCCCATGCCGAACCGGGATCAGGCCCCAAAGGGGTCGGCAGTCCAGATGGAGGCGGTTCCAAGCCTGATTCCCTGCTCTATTCCCTTAGGGGGCTGGGACCTGAAGCTAGAAAAATCATTGTCCCGGAAATGCGGTTCACTTTTCCCTAAACCATCCAGCGGGCGTAAGTTTAAAGGGGTTTTGGGGAACCCCAAAAGGGGTTTCCCAAAAAGGGGGGTTTTTTTTTTTCCCCAAAAAATTGCGGGTTCCCTCCCCTTTTTTTTAAAAATTTTAAAATTAAAAGCCAAAAAAAAAGGTAAAGCTTTTTTGGGGCCCCAGGAAAAAAATTTTTTGGTTTGGGTTTTTTCTTTGAAATTTTTGCCAAGGGAAAAAAAGGCTTTTTTAGGGGATTTTCCTTTTTGGGTTTAAAACAATTTTTAAACCCCACTTTGGGTTTTTTTAAAATTTGCATAAGGGAATTAAAATTGTCTGTAGGGCCAAGTTAATTTTTTCAACATTAAATGGTTTTTCCAATGGTACCATTATCTTCTTTACCTGGGGAAAAACTTTTTGGGAAAATTTTTATTTGCTTAGCAACTCCATCGGAGGTCCTTTTTGGAACTTTTTTTTTTAAAGCCGGGGCCCTCGAAAAAAAAGATTATCGGGCCTTTATTTTTTTAATAAAAATTGGGTGTTACGGCACCCTTTTTAAAAAAACTTCCTTTTTTTCCTTTGCAAAAGGGTCCGTTTTCCTTTGACTTACATTTTTAACAAAAGCACTTTGAGGGAGTTTGGCCCAAAAGGGTTATTAACTTTTTGGGAGGGTTGAGTCGGGTCAAATCCTCAAAAAATTTTCCCCAATTTCTCAATCCCTTTAGTCTTAAAATTTTTGATTTTTCCTTGGCACTCTGTGGGGTGGTTTTACTGTTGTCCCTTTTAAATTATGAATTTTTCTTCCGGGGTCCCCTTTGGGCCCCCTTTTCCTTAACTTTGAGGTTGGTTTTAATAAAAAGAAATGTTAAAAAATTTTTTTTTTTTAAAAAGGTTTTTCCGGTTATGGGTTTTAAACCTTTCATTTCTGTACAATTACGGTTCGCCGTCGTTATTTTTCCAGGGGGCTGGATTTGGGTGGGCATTTTAAATTGCTTTGACAAAACGGTTAATTCTAAGGTTTGCCCACTTTGGTGGATGGGGGTCTTTTCCTGCTAAAAAGGGGCCTGGGGCCCCTTTACTGTTGGGGTCCGGGTTTATACTTTACTGGCTAACACCCTTTTTGGGAGCCCCCCTAAAACGGGTTTTTGGGGGATCAATTTTTTGAAAAAAGATTCTTTGTTTTTCCCATGTAATTGTTTTAAAAAAATGCGGCTAACCCCCTTTTTTAGTCCAGAACAGGTAAAGGGGAGAAAAGGCAAAAGGGCCCCAAAGGTCCAGAAATCATTTTTTTAAACCCCCAGAAGGGTTTCTCAGCCTCCCCTTGCCCCCGAAAAGAAAAGGGAAGGCCGGGGTTTTTTCCCCAAATCTTTAGGTCCAGGAAATTAAAAACCTTGCGGGTCCCAGAATGCCAAAAGAAAACCGGGGTTTGTTTTGGACAGGTCTGGGAAATTTTGAATGTGTTAATCGATGTAGGGGGAAACTCTTTTCCGGTAATGTCATGACCTAAATATTTTAATTGTTTGAATTAATTGCAATTTAGCCTTTAAACATTCCATTTCCCAGACTCAGTAGTTTTTTTTTACTTACAATCTTCTTCAATCTGCATAACATAATATCATCAAATACTTTTTAAATTTCTTTGGGAAAACCCCTTCTAAATTTTGAAAACCCTTTCCATAAAAGGGGGGTTTAGTATATCCTGAGGCATGACAGTCCATGTCCGGGGCTTTGGAAAGAAAAAAGAAAACCCAAAGTTGCGGGGGTCAGGGTGTACAGGATAGAAAAAAATTGGCTAAATCAATTTGAAAAATAACACAGAGGGGGGGGATTCAGAAGAAAATTGGAAGGATTGGGTACAATGGGGATCTAGGAAAGATTGCAGCATTCCTTTTTTAAAGTCTTGTCGCCATAAACCCCGTACCCTTTTTTTATAGGTAAAAGGGGGAGTTCGGAAAATATTTAATTGGAATAATCCCCGCGTTTCACAAGATGGAATATGCGGGAGATCCAGCCTCTGCTTCAGGAGACAGAGGATACTGAGGGTCGGCGGAAAAAGTTTTGGGGGTTTGATCCAGGGCCCCAAATGGGCTATCCCCATTTTTTTTTTCCCCTGGACCACAAGAGTCAGGGGCGCTGAGAGAAGAAGGGGGTGTTTGCAATGACAAAGGGAGAAGGGAAGTGCAACATAATTCGATGTCTAAAAAAACATTTGAAGCACAACTTTGGGTTTTTAAATGGTCGGGTTCAAAACACCTGAAGCAACATGTAAATCTGTTCTATTAAGACATTGTTCTACCCATGGTCCCCTTTCCCCCAATGGGTCTTGATTTGGCTGAAATTGAGACACTGATCCCGGGATAAAAAAAATACTCTGTGCACATGTAAAAATGTACAAGTGCGGCGCTTTGTGGGAAAAGAAAAAGCAGGGGATGTGGGGGTTTCAGGGCGGTTCCTGAAGAAGAAAGATTCAAAAGGGGGGTCTACTTCTGGGGAAAAATTGGGCAGTACAATGTAAAGTTCAAGGGGACCTGTAAGTGGGGGAAAAAAAACATGAGGAAAAATGTGGGCTTTGGGAGGATGGTATGTGGGGAAAAATTTAAAACCCGGCTGCAAAAAGGGTTTGGGGGGGAGGCGCTTTGGGATAGTATCTTGGGGAGGAACAGAAAAAACCTTGATCAGTCATAGAGATGGAAAAAAGAGCTTTGTCATCAAATCCGTCCCAGGGGGTTTACAGGGCAAAATTGGTTCAAAAAGAAACCCGGGGCTGCAAGGCAGGTCCACCCGGGTGAACTGGACTAAAAAGGTTTAAACGGGTTGTGGGGCTGTCCAGGCAGTGAGCGTTAAAATTTTTTTGGGGGGGATTTTGGGAGGGGGGGGTGGCCCCGTTTCAAAAAGACAATTTTAGTGAAACGTAAAAGTCAAAAGGTCAGTCTCTGGGATGAGTAAATTGGGGGGGATGGGGGATTTTCTTTCCTCAAGTTTGGTTGAACTTTGAAAAAAAGGGGGGTGGCAAAGGGGGTTTTTCTCCCCGGAAAACACCCCTTTTTCCCTTGTGGAAAAAAAAATTTTTGTTTTATAACTGCCCTGTTGTTCCTCTCCACCGGGGGCCCGTTTGTTTTCAAGCTTCCTGGTTGTTTTCGCATGTTTGTTAAAAGGCTTTTTGTTGGCTGTTTTTCCCTTTGGGGAAAGGGACTTTCAATCTGGTATGTCAGAATCCCTTTTTTTAAAGTCCTTAGACAAAGGGGGGAAAGCACAGTGCGATCTTGGCATTCTCTAGCCCAGAGTGGTTACCCTTAAATCCCAATTCTTTGTCCCATTCATCAACTGTTTCGTCTTTCTTTTGCTTAGGCGAAATAGGACAGTCAGTGCCTTTTTTTTATTTCTCTTCTATGGCATTTTTCATTCCCCGTTTATCAAAACTTCGCCTTCCCCGGGGCCATTTTTGGGAAAATTTATCCCCAAATCCCCTGTTGCCCTTTAGTCCGTGATTAGCGGGTTTCCCAGGTGGGAAAATTTCCGTCTCGTACCGGGTCATTCTGGCATTTGGTTTTTAACCCTCATACATAGTTTACCGAACTTTTTTCCCTCAACAATTTTGGATAAGCACGACTCTTCATTTTTCTTGAATGTCCCGGTTACGGTGGATCTTACAGTAGGGAAAATTTTTGGGGTCCTATACCGGGGTTTTCATAATGGGGTTGGGAACCTCAATTAAAAACCGAAAAAAGGGAACCATGGGGTGTTTTTAAGTTTTGGGAAAGGAGGGGGTAAAACAGGTGCCATTTCCCTCCCTTCCCAAAGGGCTGACTCCCGTATGGTGGCCCGGGGGGCTGGGTGCGAATGTTCCTTCCTATGTTCCCGGGGGGCCGGCTCCCCCTTTCGGGGTGAATGAAGGGGGAAAAGGGGGGGGGAGGTTGTGGGTGAGGGGGAAGGAACAGATGACGGGTATAAGGGTCTTCACTAGTATTATTCTTTTTTTTACTTTTTTTTTATCTTGGTCCCCCGGGTCTGTCTGCACTTTCTGGGGCAGCAGTTCCTCTCTTTTTTTTCTTAGATTTCCCTCATTTGTTTTTTCAATTCATTCTGTTTCACCTTCTTCCTGTTTTAATAACTAACTCCCCCCCGAAAAAATATCCTTTCCGGTCCCCCATTCAACAACCGTATTTCTACCCAAAAACTTTTTTATTTCCTTTTCCCTTTCATCTCCTGTCCCTTCTATTGCCCCCCGCTCTCTTATTCCATTTTTACATCCCAAAAACCCAAACCTGTGTTTTCTCTTTCTTTGGGTGCCCCTTTTTTTGTTCGTCTTGATCCCCCGAAAAAAAAACCTTAACATAAAGACTTGCCCAGGCGGGGGGGCTTCTGTTATGTATTCCCATTTTTTTTTGCCTTTTGAGCCCTGTGCCGTTTTTCTTTTTTTCCTTGTCCTCTGTCCCCCGTCCCATGAACTTTGGAATGCTGGTGTCCACTCCCCCCAGGTTCCCCTTTAATATTCCCCGGGAAGTATACTACCTTTTCCCCCATTCTTCATCGGTGAAAGCAAAAATTTATTTCTAGTCTTTCTTTTTATTACTCCCCTTGTTTTTTTTTTCCCTTTTTTCTTCTATTCTATCTCTATCCTCTGTCCAATGTTTGTCCCGGGTTTTTTGGGACTTTTGAGGATCCCTCCTAAATCCCCTTTTTTTAAATTTCCCCGAGGATAGTGTTCTTTTATCTTTCCCAACAGGGTGACCTAAAACAAAGGGACTTTTATTTCTATTCCCCGGGCACTTTTTATCTCTCAAAGCCCCCCAAAACTTATCTTTTGAAACCCCGGATTCCCCAGCCGGGGGTTAGTCAGCTCTGTCAGGAAAATCCTTCTCAGTCACTTTTTCCAGAAGGGGGGGACTCCCCCCAAAAAAGTCTCGGACAGGGCGTCCTAACTTTATGGGGGCCACTCTGCGGGGGCGCCAGTTGGGGGGTCTGCTTCAGAAAACAGATGGCTGAGGGTCTTCCCTTCGAGGGGCACCCGGCCGTCTCCTGCCCCCTCTGGGCCAAAACTGTGGGCCTTTTTTTCTATTTGGGGTTTTCCCCTGATGAAGACAGAGATATAATTAAAATTAGTAAAAAAAATTTTTTTAATACACCAGGCAAGGTAAGAATAAAGAAGCACAGTCCTAGGCCCCCCTTTCGAGAGGGGTGTCCTAAATCTTTTTTAAGCTAAAGCAAAATTTTACCTTATGACTTTAGTTGCCAAAAAACAAAACATTACATCTTTAAAAGTTTTGTTTGGATCATAGTTACACAATTTTAAAAAGGGCATCAGTTGGGCACTTGTCTTTTGTTTACAGAAAAAGAAGCTGCACTTGTTAAGGGAAAACTTTTTGCCCGCATAAATTTTATAATAACTGATTTTATTTTTCCCCATCCAATGTTACATATACCCTGCTGTTTTTTTTTTAGACTCTGTGGGGGCGCCGGATGTGAGGGAAAAAATAAAATGTATTATTATTATTTTTAATTTATTTATTTTTTGTATATGAGGCCCATACAAACACCTCTCCCGATAACAATTTATTCTGTTCATTTTATTAGCACAGTTCAAGTAGTGACAGTCGAACTTTTAAAAGAAACAAAGCAAATAAGATTCCTACAAGCGCACAGTTTTCATGGCCATGTAGATTAACACCTTAGAAGCGAACACTATGTTTACAGCAAACCAGCATTAAAATGAACTTGGTATAATATCAGGTAGTCAGTACAGCTACAAATACATAAAAGTGATTGACTGTGGAAAGGTGCATTGTGGGGCAGCTAGCGCTGCTGCCTCTCAGCTCAGTGCCAGCCCTGGGTTCAAATCTGAGCTCGATTCCTGTGGAGTCTGCCTGTTCTCTCAGCGTGTTTTATTTCAGGTACTGCAGTTTTCCCCCCACCTCTCTAACACTCACATTGGGCTACTTGGCATCTCTAAAGTGACCCCATAATGCCATGTGTGATGAGGAGCTGGCCTTCCATCTTCAGTCGAGTCCTGATTTGTATGTTTTACTGCCCACCTTGGCACTCAGTGACACTCAGTGTGATTAAACAGGTCTGTGGTGTCCCGTGTGTGTATTTTGTGTCCCACTGTGTTAAAGGTCAAGTCTGAAGGGTTCAGATGAGCACACTGAGCGTGACCCTCACTCATAAACATACTGGTCCTCTAATGGCACTCTACTGGGTCATCTGCTTCCTTGTAGACCCATTGCTTGAAAAACCACCATCTCACTCTGGCAAGCGTTCTTTGAATATAAAGTTGGATCTTTGGACTTTGAAAAGGTTGCTAATATGTGTCAAAAACAGAACACTTTAATGTCAAGAAGGCTACCTAGAAGGACACAATCAGAGCAAGTCAACCTGGAAGCTGTGGGATTGTATGCATCACGAGCCCTTTAAAAAGTTGGGATCCCATTGGGATTTTTATCATCCTGTTCCCATCCTCTCACAGTGGCTTAGGGAGTCTGTTAGGGGTCCAAGTACATGCGTGTTCCTCCTATGGCAATACTTCAAACAACCTCTTTATTTGTAAGTGTGTCCCGGCGTGTTTCTGGCCTGTTTTGACCCTGTCCTGTATAAACCAGAGTGCGTCTTTGTTTTTTGCACTTTTTTGATGCTGTCACCACAGTTATGAGTTCTCCTGGTGTTCCCCTGAATCCCGATGATTGCTGTTGTGGTGAGAGCTCGCTGGTGGTCTTCCTTTTTGTTGTCTTTTTTGGGGTGTTTGCCTGTTACATTGCAAATGTTGGACCACTTGTAACACTGCAAGATGCTGAGAATTAATTCAAGGTTTTGTTTTAGTCGACTGATTACTGTAATCTGCGGTGGCTGGCGCCCTGCCTGGGGTTTTGTTCCCTGTCTGTGCCCTTTGTTGTCTGGGATCAGCAGACCCCGTGACCCTGTGTTGGGATATAGCGGGTTGGATAATGGATGATGGATGGATAGATTACTGTAATACACCCTAACTGGACCACCTAAGAAAACATCAATCAGTAGTAGTTACTTCAGAAAGACGCAGTGAGAACCAGCAAGAATCTTAGCCAGAAAAGAAAATCTGAGCTCATCACACCAGTTTTCAGCATCATTACTGGTTACCCGTGTCATTTAGACATGACTTTAAAATACTACTCATGGGGTATAAAGCTTTTTAAAAAATCTGCCCCTTCCTTTACTTTGGAATGTCTGTCCCTGTAACTGCAAGTCATAACCTTTGATCTTCTAATGGTGGAGGTCCTTAGAATTCCTAGAGCCAAATTTAAAGAAGTGGTGTTACTAATTTTTGATATGGTCTACACTGTGAAACATGTGAAACTCTAGAAACTCCACTTTTACATTTTGTTTCATATCTTCAGTTTAGTTCAACTTGTAATACGAACAGTGAATCTGCAATCATTTTAAATGTTTACTGTTATCTGCTTTCTTTTCTGCTTCTTCTGGGGTGGCGTTTTGTGCCACCACCTCCTGATCAAAGTCCTGTTGAATGACCTTCTCAAAGACCCAATGCATCAAATCCTCTAAGAGCCAAAACCAATAAAGATCGACTTTTAAAAAATGATATGAGGAAAATAGTGCCTTGGTGGAATTTTTTCTAGAACTGTTTTTGTGGTTTTAACTC
>NW_024382427.1:0-16294 GCF_016835505.1 Polypterus senegalus
GATTTAAACAGTTCATCAGGGGTTGAAGGCAGACTGGGGGCGCGGAAAGGGTCGATGATTCTGGTTTGAATCCCTGCCTGTGCCGCTGGAGGTGTTCTAGCTAAACCCCCCCTGCAAGCTAAAACCCCGTCGAGGTCTTCATCGGTTATCGTTGTTCCAAAGGGCGGTGTTTCTCCCCTTGGACGGCGAGGTGGGGTTGATGTTACACCGACTTCAGTTGTTTGGTGTGGTTTGTCCAGCACCCGAGTCTTCAAGTCTCTGGGTCCTTCGTCTGGGCAGGAGTTTCTGAATCTGTTTGTGAGTGCCTGGGTTCCCTCGACACGAGGGCAAGCAATTCATCTCACTGTTGGCCATTGTCTGCTTCTACTTCGTTTCGCTTGTCACCTAGGAAGAAAGCTAGGTCTTATGTTGAGCATGTGCAATTATTTAGGTGTTTTTTTTAGTTTAGATTAACACACTTAAGCATTTTATATTTTTAACATTGTACCTTGCTTTGATCAAAGCACAGTAAAAATACTAAATTCATTATAGTTTACTTGTAGGGTTGCCTAAATATTTTTAAAAGTATAATGGGGTTATATTGTGAACATGCGGTGCAAGAACCCCAAACCACAGACACAGCAATACTCCACACGCTAATAGAATAAAATAAATGTTTGTTTTTCCCACTAAGCATCTTTACAGCCCTTTTTTCCAACAATGTCCACGATTATACAATAAATGAGTAATAAACCAACAATTCTTTGTCCTTCTACACCTCCAGTAATGTTGCCTCTGCCTCCGCTCCATGTGAGCGGGCCCCAATGACCCAGGTGCTTCTGGGCTATGCCTTGTTCTGGAAACATTGGCCATGGAAACATTTCGGTCCCCTCGAAAGATGCTCTCCCCAAGGGACCCCACAAGCTCTTCAGATCAAGCCCTTCAGTTCCCAGATCTAGGTTCCCTTAAGCGGAGTGGTAGGGACACGTTCAACTGGCAGGTGTGCATACGTTCACTTTAATCACTGCCATTATTAAATCTTGGCTGATATAAAAGTATTTTCCTGCCTGCCCACTTTGTCCCTTCATCGTAATGATTCCTTCTGTGTCTGAATTATTGCTTGTTCTGGCCTCTTGTCACCTTTAAATAACGAAAAAAGAGGTTTTCAATCAGAAAAATAATAAATTTTACTCATTTTTGTGTCTAACGGTGTGGGTATTACTTCTGCACCATGGTAGATACATTAACACTAAATTACCAGAGCCTATGAAAAAACTTAGATCTGTCCCACCTTAAATCACTTCTCACTTCTCCGCAGCTCTTTTGTTCTGTAAATGTGTGGATAAGAAGCAAACAGCAAGCCGCCTGCTATAACATTCCCCCCCACACAGTTTTCTCAGCTCAAGTCTGTTTACCTCGTGTCAGTTGCATAGAGTTGTATAGAGTGAGAAGTCAAGCAAAATACACCTTTTATAAATACTATATCGTTATTTGGAACACTTGCATTTCATGTGTGTTCCGTGTCTGCAATGATCTATGTAAACACATTGTTAAAACAGAAACGTTTTCATGTTTTAGTAATAATTGATAAAATGTAGACATAAACATAACATAGTATATCTCCCCAACACTGCAGAACCTCCAAAGCCCGGTACTCCGTTATAAACAAATTAAATACTTTCACCAGGATAGATTTACCTGAATTACATAGTATAATCTCTCAACTGAAACCCTCCACCTGCGTCTTGACCCAATACCAACCAGGTTTTCAAAGAAATATCAGGCGTTCTAATTGACAATATTCTGGACATATAAATTCGTCATTAGATACGGGGTCTTTCAGACTGTCTTAAGACTGTTGTAGTTAAACCCCTTCTTAGAAACATAATCTTGACCCTCTGCCTTTGAAAATTTTAGACCCATTTCTAACCTACCCTTCTTAAGTAAAATTCTAGAAGGCAGTCATTATGCAGTTAAATGACCACCTAAATAAACATGCTATTCTTGATACTTTTCAGTCGGGCTTCAGAACAAATCACAGTACAGAAACTGCACTTGTTAAAGTAGTAAATGACTTGCATGAGAAATCAGACAGAGGCCATTTATCTGTTCTCATCCTCTTAGATCTGAGTGCTGCATTTGACACCATTGATCATAATATTCTTAGAAACCGCCTTAGTCAATGGGTGGGCTCTCTGGCAGTGTCTTAAATTGGTTTGAATCCTACCTGGCAGGGAGAAAATTCTTTGTGAGTTGTGGTAATCAAATCTCAAAGACACATGATATCCGATATGGTGTTCCACAAGGCTCTATCCTGGGTCCGCTGTTATTCTCAATCTACCATGCTTCCGTTGGTCAGATTATCTCAGGTTACAACGTGAGCTACCACAGCTATGCCGATGACACACAGCTGTACTTATCTATAGCACCTGATGACTCCGACTCTTTCGATACACTAACACAATGTCTTACTGGTATTTCTGAATGGATGAATAGCAATTTTCTCAAACTAAATAAAGAAAACTGAAATTTTGGTAATTGGCAATAATGGATTCAGCGAGGTTATCAGAAATAAACTTAATGCACTAGGATTAAAGTTAAGCGGAGTAAAAATTTAGGGTAACCGTTGACTGTAATCTGAATTTTAAATCGCATATTCATCAGACCACTAGGACAGCATTTTTCACTTAAGAAACATAGCTAAAGTTAGACCTCTTATATCATTGAAAGATGCAGAGAAATTAATTCACGCTTTTGTTTTCAGTAGACTAGATTACTGTAACGCACTCCTCTCAGGACTACCCAAAAAAGACATAAATCATTTGCAACGAGTGCAGAATCAGCTGCTAGAATCTAACTGGGAAAAGAAAATCCGAACACATTTCTCCAGTTTTGATGTCACTACACTGGTTGCCTGTGTCATTCAGGATTGACTTTAAAATACTGCTTATGGTTTATAAAGCCTTAAATAATCTCGCTCCATCTTATATATCGGAATGCCTGACACGTTATATTCCAAATCGTAAATGAGTGTCTCCTTATAATTCCAAAAGCTAAACTTAAAAAGAAGTGGTGAGCTGACCTTCTGCTGTTATGCACCAAAATCTGGAATAGCCTGCCAATAGGAATTCGCCAGGCAAACACAGTAGAACAGTGTAAAACACTGCTGAAAACACATTACTTTAACATGGCCTTTTATAACTTCACTTTAACTTAATACTGATACTCTGTATGTTCAATTCTTCATAATAACTATTCATGGTGGCTCTAAAATCCGTTACTGCCCTACTCTTTTCTGTTTTTCGGTCTTTGTGGTGGCCTGCGCCACCCCTCAACATCATGATGCACCAACATTGATGGACTGAAAGCCAGAAGTCTACGTGACTCATCATCAGGTTCTTCCTTAACGCTAAATACAAAGAGGACTGTTTGATTTATGTTAGGTGATTGCCCAGAGGACTGCCCGGTCTCTTGGTCTGGAACCCTACAGATTTTATTTTTCTCAGCCTTTGGTTTTTTTTTTTTCTGTCCACCCTGGCCATCGGACCTTACTCTTATTCTAGTTAATTAATGTTGACTTATGTTTATTTTTTATTGTGTCTTCTATTTTTCTATTCATTTGTAAAGCACTTTGAGCTACATTTTTTTGTATGAATATGTGCTATATAAATAAATATTGATTGATTGATTGATAAAGTTTATAATGTGAATCCTGAATTCCAAATATCAAAGAAACACTTTCACAAAAGGTACATATATAACAGAACAAATGTGCTTTTATTCAAAATATAACTGCAGAAAAAAAACCTGTGTTAGGTGTGCGACATTGGAACATTTGTTACAACTGCTTTTTGACTGGTAATCAAAACTTTGTGGGTTCGATCGGACGAGTCCGTTTGGAAGCAAGCTGCTCATATTCTTACAATTATAGAATAAAACATGCATTTGATTCCAGTCTGCTAACAGCCGGTGTAATTTATGATACTTTATTCTCTCAGCCACGTTCATGATCCCAACCAATAACCTACATTTGACTGCTGTTTTCATGGAGCACGCTATAACAGAGGTCAACTCAGATCATGACAACGCTTCTACATCAGAGCAAGAATACACTTTTGCCATCGCTGTACTTTGTATATGTACATGGAGCTCTGCACTGTACTTGTGACTTTACACTGTCGAAGTAAGTAAATTTCCTATATTGGTTCCATATTCTGGTGAACGAGGACAATTGGGTTGTTAGTATATTGACAATAACTTGTTTACTGGTGTACAAACAAGGATTATCAAGAGTACTGCAGAATTTCATTTCTATTGTCAGACCAAGCTAGTGTGTGTTCATCTATTTGTGTCAATGTCCAGGTTTTTATAGCTTGTATGTTTGCAGCAGTAATAAAATTGAAAATTAGGTAGACCATGCCACCTTCTGATTTTCTGTCATTTTAGATAGCTTTTAAATGCGTTGTTTCAAATTCCAAATAAATGAGATTATGATTGAATCTAGTTTCTTAAAAAAGATTTAATGTGTAGAGAATGTTTTGAAATAGGAACTAAAGCTTAGGGAGGATATTCATTTTAAAATAAATTCTCCCTGCTATAGCAAGATGGAGGGTAGACCATGATAGAACAATTCTAATAATTAAACACATCATTACAACAACCCTAGTATCTTTGCCTACAATTTGCTCAGGGTGATGCCCCACTTTCTACTGTTAATTCTCTCTGAGGCAGCAGCAGGATAGGCACACAAACTGGAGGCCTTCAGATTACATTACCCCCTCTATCTGTTTGCTAAAGGAGAACTCACTTGATATAGTACCAAAGAAAGCTGTTCTATAATCCAACAGCCTACAGTCTGGGTCTCACTACTACTGTCTCAGGGATCATGAGCAGCTGGGGAGAAAGTGTTGACCCTGAGTACTAAGTATTTATGATCTCAATCCAGGTACATGCATAACATTTTGCTGAACTACAAGAGAGCAGTGAAATAAAATATGCCGAAAGTGTCCTTGCTTGGAGGAAGCAGATAACTAATTTCTTGAGTCAAACTGGAAGATGTGTTCAAAAGGCAAAACAAATCTTCTTATATAATAGCCACGTTGTCCATTTATCTGTCACCTGTAGCTTGCAAACCATTTGACCTATTGACCTGAAATTTGATACACATATACTATGTGATGACTACTATCCGCTTTCAGGATGATAATTGACCTCCAGGTTATTCCTCTTTTATCTTATTGTAGAATCAACTCTTAGCAGCAGCCAGCAGGCGCCATCGACAATTTGTATGGGCTCCTTTCTCATCCTAGCACCTTTGCCGTCACTTCCCTAATCTTCATTTCTTAAATCATTTTGGGGCAGATTGAAGACTTGGTGCAAAAGCTTAAGTGAAAATTAAGGAAAGCGTACTAAATAATTGGAACACAATCACTGATTTATTCACTTTTAACGCAAAAGATGCTGACTAAAAAGAAAGAAGTGGACCTAGGGGAGAAAACAAGAGCTGCTCAGGAAACTCATCAACCTCTGAGCAAATGAATGCTAAATGTACAGAGAAAGAGGATGAAAACTATGAATGCTCAAGTCGTGCAGTGCACTGTTACTGGTAAAATATAATTTGGTAAAAACCCAGAGAAGAGGCAAGAATAAAAAGTCAAACACAGGCAAAACATGAAGATCAATTAGCAAAAAGAGGATTAAAGATTTTCCACAGATTGGATAAAGCTTGGTGCAAACAGTGACCTTTTACAGTGTTGTGTTGATGAATTTGAGGTCACAACTTCGTGAATTCGAGGTTACAAAGACCACACCCTTAGAAATGCAGGAACACAATGCTAATGACAGTTGCAAAATGCCATCTAATACAGAAAAGCAAATAGGATCCAAAATTCAGTTCTGATCATGACAAACACACATACAGTAATAGGGTGCAAGTATTTCGCCCAAAGAGTCTGTGGATGCCATGCTGTTGTAAAATGACCACAAACCTATCAAGTCTAAAATCCAGAAACTGTTTAGGATGATATTTTGACTTCAAAGGGCATGTTAACAATTACCCCAGGAAACAAGCAGCACAGACACTCGTAGGTGCTGCTGTTATGTGCAAGAATTTGTTGTCAGATCTTTCTGCTAGTTTTTGACATCTAAAAGAAATCTGAACACAACCTGAGGATGATGCACAGCTCAAAAATGTAAAAGAAATCACAGAAAAATAATAATCTGAGGAGAAGTGGAATAACCCTCATAGTGTAGGACGGTTCTGGAATTACAAAAATGGCATTTTATAATGCTGGTACACCTTTCCCGGACTTTATTGAGATATCAAATGCCATGTTTCCGACTCAAAGAAGAAAAGAACATTACAGATTGTTATTGACATACACTTCACAGATATGCATTTGAAGCAACATATGCTGCCTTGTAGTCGATGTGTTTTTCAGGAAATCCTGCTTGTTTCTGTGAGATAAAGAACAAATTCAACTGCAAAACTGGAAGACTGGTGTCCTGAGGTCTCAAACTGTGTTATGAAAAAGAAAGGTGATGAAACATAGTGGTAAACATACTCCTGTCCCAACTCTTTTGGAAATGTTTGCAAGCAACAAATTGGAAATGAGCATGTATTTAAACAAAAACGTTACATTTTTTGTCTTTTGTTCTCAATTTATAGTAATACAGGTCAAATGTCTGCTTCACATATAAGCTAATTTATGTAAGGCAAAGTATATCAGCTTTACAGTCTTAACTTAAGTTTCACGAATGTCACAATCTGAATTAATCTTGAAGTATTTTTATAATTTAAGTGTTTTTACACCCTTCATTTGGAGTTTTTTTTCTAACTCTGGTACAGTTTTCCTGTAAGTCCAGTTCATTTAGATATAATAGGACCTCGGTTCACGACTATAATTGTTCCAAAACTCTGGTGTAAACCGATTTGGTCGTGAACTCGAACAATTTCCCCCTAGGACTGTAGTAAATACAATTAATCCATTCCAGACCATACAAACTGTATGAAAATATATATATTTTTAAGTTTTAAGCACAAATATAGTTAATTAAACCATAGAATGCCCGCATAATAGTAAACTAAATGTAAAACATTGAATAACACTGAGAAAACCTTGAACAACAGAGAAACTAACACTGCAATAGTTTGCGCTATGCGCTCTGAACCACCGCTAAAAGCACTTTTAAACGAGTTTTAAACACAGGGAAAAAATGAACATTTGAAAAACCATAAATTAATAAACCACCAAGAAAATAACATTGCAACAATGCACGCTTACGAACAGATCGCTGGAAACAGAAGTGAAAACAAAATCAAGCCAGTGCATTCTTTAACTGCCTTCCTACCTAATGCGTCCAGCTCTGCGCTGTCTCTGTGTCTGCATCTCGCGCTGCCTCTTTTGTGTGTGTGTGTGTGTGTGTTTCGCAATCTCTTGTGCATGCTCTCTCTCACTGTCTGTGTTGTTCTCGCTGCCTGTGTGTGTGTGTGTGGGCTCTCGCTCTCTCTCTTGCTCTTTCTCTCTCTCTTGCTCGCTGACAGGGAAATGCACAGGGTGAGACTGAACATGTACAAACCGGGGAAACTGGGTTAGTTGTGATACCGAGTGTGTGGTCGTGGAACGAGGCAAAAGTTTGGCAAACTTTTGGTCGTAAACCAAGCTTGCGGTACGTGACGTTGTGAACCGAGGTTCCACTGTATGTGAACACGCCAGTCACACTCTGGTCAGAATGAAACAACTGTACCCAAGACTCATTGGAAAGGTGGTCTTTGTGTGGTACCATGAACACTGCGCGCCTGAGTTCGAGTCTGAATGGATCCAGCATGGGACATAAAACTACTTGAAGTACTATGCATTATGATGACATTTTGCATGCCGTGAGCATCTACTGTCAGTAATTGGGTAATCCCTTTCATAGTATAATGAATTGAGGATTAATATGGAGCATTAAAAACAATAAAAAGGTATATTTGAAATGTGTTCTTCAGCACATAAACTTAGAAGCATATAATTTTGAAGTCGTCTCTTACATTTAATAATTATGGAAAATGCAGTGCACAAATTCCAACCATGATATTTTTGTCCTGGAAAAATATGTTTTGCAAGATGTAGTGAGAAGTCAAGCAAAATAACACCTTTTATTGGCTAACTAGAAAGATTACAATATGCAAGCAAGCAACTCAGGCCCTTCTTAAAAATGAACCACAGAATATTTTTTGATAAGTTTAGTTCACTTCAGAATTTACAGTATGACACAACTGATCTAACTGAAAATTTAAATAGAGTAACAAAGATCAAATGGACTACGAAAGTGTGAAAAGCTTTATTCAGATTCCTCATAGGTCTTGTTTTAACAAAAGATTTGCTGAAAAACACAGAAACAGGTCAAAAGTAATCAAATAATAATTTGTGATGGCTTCATGAACAGGATCGAAAATTGTACAATTATGTAGCCACTAAAATTAATTAAGAATTACACATCATAAAGAACATGGGTAGTATTAGTCATGATGGCCTCTAATTTGCTATCAAAATTTTTCGCCATTGCCATGAAGTAAGTCTAAGGTCAGTCCTGTAAGTTGAACTTTGTCATAGTTTATTAAGTTCATTTTTCTTTTGCCAGTCCAGTATAATCATCTGAACCACAGCACAGGCAATGCCCCACCTGATTTTTTAGATACAATAAAATCCTCCTAAATTGCCAACCAGCAAGTGTGTGTGGTCACCCAGCTAGGGGGGTTAGTGGTGCAAGGCATGCATATGCCAAAGAAACCGTATCATGAACCAATACCAGAAGTCAAAGAAAACAAGACTAAAATCGTTAAATTGTGAATGAGGTCAAAAGAGGGACAGTCAGTAGTCAGGAAACACACTATAGCAAATCTAAGATTCTAGACAATAAACAAAGTAAATTGTAGAGTAGCTGGAAGTCACAGTTATGTGAGGTTACAGTCTGTAATCTCAAACGCCTGCCTGAATTTGCACAGGGCTGTAGTGTGAAGCATCAGTGGCATGCACAAAGTAGTTCTGGGGCAACTGCTAGATGAATTTTAGCAACACAAGTTACAAAATGCCAAAACTATAAAAATTGCAATGTGACACACTTACAGTTAAATGATAATGGAATTTCCACTGGTCCATAACTACATTACTATTTATAAGGTTAAAGCCTTTCAAAGGCCACTATAAAGCAACCAGAAAAATACTGAAAACATAAAAATTAAAAGTTTAACAGTTTTTCATTTTAACAGAATTGTTATCCTAAATTTAACCCTTTTTTCCTTTCTGAATTGGTGTTACTGCTCTATTCTGTCATAGTACAGAACTCTACACTAGTCCTTATGGTCTGTCAGAATATTCTCAGCAGCACGCTTGTACACAATGAAGGACCTGAGTGTCCAGCCAATCCAGTCTACTGTTCAGGTGTCTTTAAGTCTGAACCACCTCTATCTTTCCCTTTTGTGATTACATTTTCATTGAAGAAAATCTGAAATACATAAGTCAACAGTATCTATGCATTTAAAAGATAACCCAGCACTCCCCAATCAATGCCATTTGAGACACAGTAATGCACTATTTCCTAATTTTATTGATTGTTTTGGGCTTCCTGGCATGGAAGAAATCCACCATCAAATTCTTAACTTATTTGGACATTCCCACTCCAACAAAGTGCTCCACTATCATTCTATACCCATTCACATCGCCACAGTCAATGCATTCTACAATGGAGATGTCACCTAAGAACTTCTGTGGATGACATAAAGTCACTAGTGTAAATGGTGAAGGAAGGGAGACAGAACAGTTTCCCAAAGTGTTCCTGTGTTGTCTGACTAGTCTTGAAAGCCTCACATAATGCTTTCTTATTTGTTAGACAGTCCATCATCCAGAACACTATGGAGCTTCTACCTTCATCATTGACCTTATTCCCCAGTTAGAGTGGGTATATAGTGCTAAAGGCAGTGGATAAACTATAAACAAGTGTGATTTGGACTCAAGGTCAGCTTTGTTAGCTTGAGATAATCTCTGTGAAGCATGCATACTTTAACATGGCCTTTATAACTTCACTTTAACTTAATACTGATACTCTGTATGTTCAATTCTTCATAATAACTATTCACAGTGGCTCCAAAATCACTGACCCCTACTCTCTCTTCTGTTTCTTTTCCGGTTTTTGTGGTCGGCCTGTGCCACCACCTACTCAAAAGCATCAGATGCTCCAACATTGATGGACTGAAAGCCAGAAGTCTCACGTGACCATCATCATCAGGTCCTTCCATGAAACCCTAAATACAAAGAGGACTGTTTGATTTATGTTAGGTAGATTGCCCAGAGGGACTGGGCGGTCTTGTGGTCTGGAATCCCAGATTTTATTTTTTCTCCAGCTTTGGAGTTTTTTTGTTTTTCTGTCCACCCTGGCCATGGACCTTACTTATTCTATGTTAATTAATGTTGAATTATGTTTATTTTTATTGTGTCTTCTATTTTTCTATTCATTTTGTAAAGCACTTTGAGCTACATTTTTGTATGAAAATGTGCTATATAAATAAATGTTGATTGATTGATTGATGCAAAATTAGGTTATGTATTTTAATGAATTCTTGTTTACATGGTAATGGGAGAGAGATGACAAGTTGCATGTTGATTGGGCAAGCAGAATTTCACTAAACTCTTACACAAGACAATGCTGCCAAAATACCATTACTGTTGCTACCACTACTACTGGAATCATAGTGTCAAACACATCTAAATGTGACTGATAGACAGACTGCAGGTTGTGGTAGTCTGTCACTTTAATTTAGCACCAGTCTCTTAAAGGGCTTTTTGAACTTAAACCTGATGTGTGTCAGCTTTATTGTAGGCTTAAAGTAAACTGCAATACTCATTTAAGGTATTGGAAGTATGTAGAATGTCTACTGTTATCTCATCTCTGCAGGTTCAGAAATTGCGGGAAAAGTTCTTATGGACCTCAGAAAATCTCTGGTTTATGTCTTGAATTCTATGTGTGATGGAACTGAGCACCAGTGAGCCCAAAGCAACAACACAATCACAAAATGCAGTCCTGGGTTCAAATAACGGTGTTTATTAAACACAATACCTCACAAAAGTAACAAAGTGGAAGCATAAATAATCTCCTTCACATTCCTCTCACCACCTACTGCCTCCTATTCAGTGTTGCCTTCCTTCCTCCCAGCTCCAACTTGCCTGGACAAGGGAGTGCGATCCCTTTATTGAGGACACAGGAGTACTTCTGGTGCCAGGAGTTACTACCCATTGGAAGCACTTCCGGGTCATACAGGAGTCCAATATAGTGGGAATGTATCTCCCTGCAGCCCTGCAGCACCATGGACGTAAGCAGTGTGCTGCAGACGACAACTCCCAGCATTCCCTGCTGGTTCTTGAATGGTGCCGATATGGAGGACGCTGCCGCCTAGTGCCTTGGGGACAGTCCTTTCCTGTCCTTCTTTTCCTGTCCAGGAAAGTACTGGAATCATGTCCAGTCGGAACTTGTTCCTACAAGGCCTCTCATCCAAGTAGGAATCTTCTACAGCTAGGATTCCATCTAGTCCTTAGGGCAGCCTTAACGCTGTACCATCCATCCCTCTCTTGGCTGGGATGTCTTTCTGTTCACCAGGGCCTCCAGGCTGGGTAAGGGACCTTCCACTCCTTGCCAGGATCCCTGTCCATCCCGTGCCACCTACAACTGATGTCATTAGACTCAAGTGATTTTCCAGCCTCTTCTTTCTTTGTTTAGATAAAAACTACGGATAGGAGTGCAGACACAATTCTCGGGATGGAGTCCTCATAGAAAGCAGAGAGATAAGGAAGCAGGCAGTGAAGTGGAATGGATCACATGGATGGAAACTAGAGAGGTTGAGAGCATGCACTAATATAGCTTGTTGCCATACTCATTACATGACGAACCACCTCAGAATCCCAAATTAGGACCAACCATGTGACACCTTAGAAACCAAACTAGAGTGAATGGGATGGAAGAGTGTGAAAGTTGTTTATAGGAGCTGGAGTACCAATCCTGCCATCAACCCTGATTTTTCACCCTACTTGGAGGATCTGCTCTAGGGCTGGAAGGGATTAATGCCATACTCAGGAAAGAGCAGTTGCAGGTTAGATCTTACTCAACAGCCCAGCAGAGAAGAATCACTTCTGGATTTACAGATTCTGATTGCTGGCACAGACCTAGCCGAGCCACCACTCTGTCTGATGGAAACTAGGCATGAGACAAAATTTCATTATATCAAATTTTGCAACATAAAACACTGCAAATAGTAAATGTTGACTTGAATTGTGTATTGTGTGACATGACTGGAATGTACCATATACTGTAGGCAAAGGAAAATATTTTTTGAAGCAATGGATTTCAAAATCTGACTGCAAACAAAAACTCTGGTATAACATGCTAAACTGGTGCACTTTGAAAAACGGTTAATCATCATTTCTAGTGTGAAGTTGAATATTGCTGGCTGGTTGAAATCAAAATACACAATTAATTTAGTGAATTGTATCCTTGAACAGTTACAGTACATCAGTAACTTCATATTATACAAACTGCACAACCCAACAAAGATGGATTGAAATCTAAATAATCAACGAACTCAGTGTTAGCATTTACGGAGCACCATGCAATGTGTATGTCTTTGTTATATGTTTTTGATATGGGATTTGTAAAGAAGTGTTAATATGTGTAGTGTTCCATCTATTGGAATGACAAACATAATGAATTTTATTACTACAAATGTTTGTGATACACCATCATTTGGAATGACAGAGACATAGCAATCGAATAGACACACAGACACATCCTTTTATTAAGAAGGATATTTATAGCATATAGTATTGTCACAAGAACAGAGTACAGTGAAATTCCTACTTGCATGTGCTATAGCTCAAAGAGAAGCATCAAGAAAAAACAAAAGGTTTACACATGGTGTTTATTGATTTGCAGGAGCCTTATGTCATAGGAGTACCATGTCAAGAGCTTTGGAGGTGCATGAGAGAAAGGAGTACCCGAAAAGAATATGAGGATTCAGGATATGTATGAGGGGGGAAGATTTGGGTTAAAAGCAGTGTTGAGGTAACAGAGAAGATGCCAGTTAGAGTAGGTCTGCACCAGGGTTCTTCTTTAAGTCCTTACCACTCTGATCTGGTTATGGATGTGTTGAGTCATGGGATAAAGATCAATCACCCTAGTGCATGCTTTTGCTGATGACATGTGTGTGATAGTACCAGAAAAGAGGAAATGGAGAGGAAGTTGGAGGAACAGAGAAGGGATTTGTAAAATAGAGGATTGAAGATAAATAGAAAAGACGGACAGAATACATGAGGTTAAATTAGGCCAGGATTCGAAGTTAGCCTGTGAAGCAGCTTTGAAAGAGTGGATAAATTTAAATATATAGGATCAGTGGTAGCCCAACATGGAAAAGTAAGAAATAACCTATAGAGTGCAGTGTGGATGGAACAATTGGAAGAAGGTATCAGGAGCATACTGTGATCGAAAAATTAAGATGAAGGTTAAAGGTAAGTGTTTTGAGTCGGGGATAGCAATGATGTATGGAGCAGGAGAAAAAGTTGGATGTGTAAGAAATGGGAATGTTGAGATGGATGTGTGAAGTTACAAAAAAGAATAGAATAAGAAATGAGACAAACAGAGGTACAACAAAAGTGTGAGAGATACCTAAGAAAATACAGGAAAGTAGGTTGAAGTGGTATGGACATGTGATGACAAGAGACAATGAATATGCGGGCAAAACAACGACAGGAATGAAAATGGGATAGATGCCAGTAGAAGTGTCCATGTCTACCAAAATGGTGGCATTTATTAGGAGGAGAGCAGCCAAGGCAGCCATTAAAGCGCAATGAGACTGCTCTACTAAATACAGCATGGGATTGGGTGATGTCAGTTGATATAGAAAATCAACTTAGAATAACATCTCACATCCTCTAGACCTCACTGAGACCCGACATCCTTATCAGTTCAGAGGGTACAGAACAGCTCAGCCGGGCTGAGCTTACAGATTCATGGGAGGAGAGATGGAGGAGGCCTGTGAGGAGGAATAAGGCAGGAGCTGGTCGAGGGCTGTTGGCGGGCAGGGGGGAGAACAAGGTGTTTGGATATAGGTGGGTGCAGAAAAGCCTCCGGGGGCTTGAAATAAGGAGAACCATGGAACTGTAGTAAGCCACTTGGACACAAGCTCAGACCTGATCAACCTCAGTAGGTCGCCTGGAAGAGGGTGTATGATAGTTCATGATGATGCGTTAAGTACATGCATCAAATGATATTTCATATAACTGAAAGTACAAGGGAAGAGAAAGTGAGGGAGGCCAAAGCAGAGGTGCATGGATAACTTAGTAGAAAATCTGAAAGAGAAGAACTTGAGTGGTGAGGAGGTGCTGGACTTAGCTGTTTGGAAAACGCTGATGAAACACATCGATCCCACATAAAAGTGGGAAAAGATGAAGAGGAAAAATAATAAGCTAATCAACATGGAACAGATTTGGAATAGATTTAAGTTTTATTTTAATAAAAAATTCAAAGCTTACAAAAACTTATGATAAAATGTCTGTATTTTTGCACTCATTTGAATTTATTTTGCAGTCTTTGGATTTGCATGAATGTCTAATAAGTAATACTTAACAACAGTACATTTCTTTCTGAAAATGTCATATTGTGGGAATATTGGATTATGAACCCTGAATTGTATTTTGAAATAAGTTTATTGCCTCATGCCTAACTGACACATAAACATTAACTAGATTAGTGGAATGTACAACGTGGGACAATTTCACTTTAAAAAGAAGCAGCACACGCAGTGAAGCTTCCAGACATTATGAATGTTCTTGTGAAAAATCTTTCAAACAGAGGAAAAAAAAAATTATTGTTAGGCTGTATTTCCGCTTTAAATCTATTGTTTCTGACTTTGAATTCTTAATAGTGTTTTGGCTGTGGGGAAATATTTTCTGGATTTAATGAACATGAACACTAGTTGTTTGCTTACAGTTTTCTGGAAAATTCTTTTTAAGACACAAGATCATCTCAGCTGCTCTCAAAACTAGACTGCTAATCATAATAGCTTCTATATATTTTTTACTATGGATTTGGTTTGATCCCTTCAAGTATTGCTCTAATATATTATATTGAATTGATCTGTAAAATTATGAAACATACAAACTAGAAATAATTAAGGTCAGAAGTCGGATTTTACACATGGCTGATGGTGGATAGAGGAATACAGTAGGTGGATGTCTGGACAACTAGAAAACACACATGACTTAAACCAAAACTCACAAACAGCTTTGCATTGGGATGGTATAAAGACAAACTACAAATAGGGTTTTAAAAAAGATTGAACATACGTGAGAAATTGGGAAATGACTCAAAATATGAAGTTCATCTTGGAAACTTCATTAGTTCTTCAAGGAGGAGATCTGTTAATATTCCTCCATAGTACGTGAGAAACTGATCAGCAAATTCAGGAAGCATGTACATGTAGTTATTACTGTTAAAGGAGTTGGAGTAGTTAAAGAATCCAAAGGAAATTACGCTTTTCATAGAAAATTGTATATGTATATTTTTGTATTTTCTTTTTCAAAGCCTGCTGCACATGATAGTAATTTCTACAAGTTGAAGCTATCAAATGTTATCCCTTACATACAAAAGTGATAAGACTGATAACTAAGTAGCCAGTAAGATTAATACACACCAAGGGTAAATTAATGAAAGAGATATTAAGGAAAGGATTGAGCATCACATCTTAAGAGCAGGATATTTTTGTAATCAGTTGGCATGGGTTCAGATTGGGGAGACTGAAGGGTGCATGATATCTCTCTATTCCATAAAAAAACCTGGGACGAAACAAGACTTTTGAGCCTAGGATGAGACGCGTTCTTTTCAGAGAGATACTTTTAAGTCCCAAGAGATGAGACTTTGTGCCAAGAGATTTAACCACGAGGGCCAGAAATATAAGACAAAGAGTGATGACAAAGTAGATCATCATAAAGAGGTTCAAAATGTTGCATGATGCACATGCGAGCAGGTTAGAGATAATGAAAGTACTAAAATTTGAAAGTCTCAAAATTATGGTAAAGATCACATTAGCAAACAGACAGAAATTATTACTTAAAATAACAGAACATCGAAAGAGAGTAATATATTGTTGATTTAAACTTTAAGTGGGGACTTAAAGGTCCCTAATTCATGTTGCCATCAGGAAAAGTAGTGTTTTTCCAATGAAGAGGCATATCCTGAGAATTAAAAAATTGTTGTTTGGGGAAAGAAAATAACAGCGGGGCAAAAAACC